>NW_011889021.1:1146356-1150630 GCF_000151845.1 Pteropus vampyrus | reverse complement strand
AGTTTCAGGTATACATTGATATAGTTCATAGACATTGATATAGTTCATAAAACGATCCTCTCAATTTCTCCCTCCCTCCCCTGACTCTCCACCTAGCCAACATATTAATGCTAATTGCATTTACTATGCCATGTTCTCCATCCACATGACCATCCATTAGCTATTAATTTGTACATCTTTAACCCTTCATCCCATTCTTCCAAACCCCCAAGCCCCCCTCCCCTCGGTCCATCACCAAATTGTCCACTATATTTGTGTCTGTTTTTGATTACTTTGTTTTTATTCCTTAGATTCTGCATATAAGTGAAATCATATAGTGTTTATATTTCTCTGTCTGACTTAAACACCTTCTAGGTCCATCAAAGCAGTATCTTTTTCCATCCCCTTCCTTTTAGTCTGTGTGTGTCTTTCAATCTGAAGTGAGTCTCTTGTAGGCAGCGTATGTAGGGATCTTGTTTTCTTATCTTTTCAGCCACTCTATCTTTTGGTTGGAACACTTAGTTCTTTTCCATTTAAGGTACTTATTGATAGGAATGTAGTTGTTACCATTCTTTATTCCCATTTTTGATACATGTTTTTTCTTCTTAAAGAAGTCCTTCCAACATTTCCTGTAATACTGACTTGGTGGTAATAAATTCTTTTAGCTTATTTTTGTCTGGGAAGCTCTTTATCTGTCCTTCAACTCTCAATGATAGCTTTGCTGGATAAAGTATTCTTGGTTGGAGATCCTGGGTCTTCATCATGTTGAATATTTTTTTGCCAAGCCCTTCTGTCCTGCATAGTTTCTTTTGGGAAATCAGCTGCCAGTCTTATGGGTGTTCCCTTATAGGTAACTATCTGTTTTCCTCTTGCTGCTTTTAATATTTTGTATTTAACCTTTGGCATTTTAATTATGACGTGTCTTGGTGTGGGCCTCTTTGGATCCCTGACTGTTGGAATTCTCTGAGCTTCCTGGGGTTTTATGTCCATTTCTTTCACCAGGTTAGGGAAGTTTTCCATCATTATGTCTTCAAACAGCTGTTCAACATCTTGATTTTCTTCAGATACACTGATCAGATGTATATTTGGACCCTTAATAGTGTCCCATATGCTCCTTAAATTATCTTTATAGTCTTGCCATTCTGATTGAGTGTCCTTGGCTTTCCCGTCTTCTAGATAAGGCATTTGATCCTCTTCTTTATTCACTTTGTTTATTCCATTTAATATACTTCTCAAATAATGTGTTTTTCATGTCAGACTGATTCCCATTTATAATTTCCATTTCCATTTTTGTTTTTTATCTCTTTGTTGAAGTTCTCACTGAATTTATCTATACTTCCCAAAAGTTCATTGTGCTTCTTTAAAACTCGTGTTTGAACTCTGCATCTGTTACATTACTTGACTCTATTATATCTGGATCTCTGTTCTGTTCTCTCATATGGTTTCTGTTTCTTCGTCTTCCCATTCGGGCTGCCTTTCCGTGTCTATTTCTATGTACTAAGAAAAGCTCCTAAGTCTCTTGGTCTTATTAGTGTAGATTTGTGAAGTAGGTGTCCAGTGGCACAGTCCTAAGAGGGGTTCAGTTGCAGGCAAAGTTTAGCCCCAGCCTGTGCCTCTCTATGGCCACCTGTTAAGATTCAGAAAGTAATGTGCAGAGGCTGTTCTTATAGTTGCCTCGAAAGGCCACACCAGAAACTGTGGCCAGCTGCCTCCAGTGTGAGTCTAGGTGCTGCTCAGCAAGGAGCACCTGATTCGCTGAGGATATACCTGGATGTGGCTTGGGTAGGGCCGCGAGTTGGGGGAGGTGAAGTAATCCTTCTGGGCTGAGAGACCTCTGTTATCCAGTTTGATGACGTCACAGCTATGGTGGCACTGTGTGCGCGCAATGTGATGGGGGAGGGCTCAACAAGGAACAATGGATACCGCTGGCACTTCTATACCTAGCGAGTCTCGCCTAGGCCCTCGCTCCCAGGATGTCTCCCTGTAAGTCCTTGGTGTCTACTGCGCGCAGCCCAATAGGCACTGGTGCTCAGAGCGAGCAGGTCCGTCACCATGAAAATCCGCTCCCAGACGCAGCCCCTTTAAGAGGCGCCTGCCGCTGCCGCAGCCTCCGTCTCGCTCAGCCGCTCCAGATCGGGCAGCCCTGCATCCTTGCCCAGTCCTACCTTCTGCCGTTTCAGGGTGCTTTTTTGGATTTCTCCCTAGTTGTATGGCTTGTTCATCTAGATACCAGGTGATTTTTCCTTGCTGCTTGCTCCTTGTTTCTGTTGCAACTTTTATTTGGTTGCCAGAGGGATGAACAGAGCCTCTACCATCTAAGCCATTTTTTTCCTCCTCAATATTTTTATAATTTTACTTTTTTTATTTAACTCTTTAAACTATTTAGAAATTACTTTTGGTATACTACCTATTGTTGGAAATGTATTATTTCCCTCTAATGGATAGACAACTGTCTCAACAACATTTACTAGACCAGCGGTCCCCATCCTTTTTGGCACCAGGGACTGGTGCTCCTATAAGAATCTAATGCCCGATGATCTGAGGTGGAGCTGAGGCGGTGATGCTAGTGCTGGGGAGTGGCTGAAAATACAGATGAAGCTTTGCTCACTCGCCTGCCACTCACCTCTTGCTGTGCAGCTCGGTTCCTAACAGGCCAAGGACCGGTACTAGTCCATGGCCTAGGGGTTGGGGATCCCTGCTAGACCATATATCCTATTTATTGATTTATTATCTAATTCTAGACTTTCTATTCTGTTTCTTTGATTTAGTTATTTTCATATTAGTACCACACTACTTATTATGTGGCTTTACAATACATTTTAATATATGGTAGAACAAATGCTTTCCCTCTTTTTACTCTTCATTTTCAGAAATTTCCTGGCTATTTTGATTTATTCTTCGAGGAGCATTTTATAATCATTTAATCACATTAAAGGCCCTGTTGGGTGGCTGCCATTGTTGTTATATTATTGCTGACATTAATTAGACCAGGAATGAGTACAGAGCTCAGGGTCTTGGTGACCCTTTGGGTTGCATGTCAGACATGAGGTGCCACCTCTAGTCCCCACCCCCTCTTTCTGAACAGCTGGACAAACTGCATGAGGTGAAATATTCCAAGTTTCAGGGCCTGGAAGCAACCACACTTCCTGAAGGAAGAACTACCACCGAAGCTGGGGGAGGGGCAGGTAGGGAATAGGATGACTTATTACCTGAAGTGACAGTTCTTAAACCTCAGATCCACCTTGGGAGGAGTAAGGAGCCACTGGACTTGTTGGTCACCTCAAAGCGGTTTTCATGTTTTGTAGTTTCCTTTTAGGCAGTCAACTTCTTCCAGAAGCCTAGAGTGTGCCCACAGGAAAGAAAAAACCCGACAGGTCACTCTGGGGCAAATAGATTTAAAAACTTCATAGTAGCCAAGGGAGATGGGGTAGCTGGCTCATGACTCCTAATTACAGGGAGTAGCTGGATGGCTTACAATCCCATCCTTCAGCTGCCTGTTAAACTAAACTGCAAACACATGGAGGAATCTGGCAGGAGATATTTTCTGTGAAAAACAATGCCTTTTAAATTACTAAACATGGATTCTTGGACATGACCTTAAGAGAAGGAAGGGAATTATACTTTTCATTTCTCCTACTGGCCCAAGCAATAATAGTGAATGCTCACTGGGTGTGCACTTTGCATCAGGCACTGTTCTTACTGCATTATGTAGATTAATTTATTTAAACTTGAAAATAACTCTATGAGTTAAATACTTTTGTTTTCTTTATTTTACCAATGAGAACATTGAGGGAGAGAGAGGTGAAGGAACTAGCTAAGGTCATATAGCTGGAGAGTGGTGTGCATCTAGAAGCTACACTCAACTCTTTCTCTCAAGAACAGTTGCCTAAATCCAGACAACGAGGAACAATGGAAAACAAGTCTTTGGCAACATTAAGCTCAAACAAAATGCCAGGAGGACCAATACCTTAAACATTTTAGCTCGCTCCCAGAACTTTTAAGAAAGTGTCCACGAACCTCAAGTACGTCGGGGCACACACAAAAGTAAAGGAGAAATCAATTTTGAAAAGGCACATGTTTGTGTTAATGTGGGTGCTGCCCGACCCATCTCCTACTGGCAGGACAGAGAGTTCTTTGCTCTGCCCCTGTGCTCCCCAGTCTGGGAGGAAGTGGCTCTGAAGGAAGACAAGGGGCGCATCCTCCATCCTACTCCTTCCCTGCCCTGCCTTAAGGTGGCAAGACTTAGATTTTAAATGAGATTTTACTGACCTCTCTGAAGCAAAAATTCTGGTGTT
>NW_011889021.1:1114733-1145126 GCF_000151845.1 Pteropus vampyrus | reverse complement strand
GGACAACCTAAGGAAACTTAATCAGCCGTGACACTTAACAATCATTTCTGGAAAACTGTTTTCTCTCCAAGAAGGTGTTCTTAGATGTGAGACAATAAAACAACAAAAAAGAGGAAAAAAACCCCAAACCTCTTACTGTGCTAACTACTTCCAAAAGAGGTTTCGGCCAAGGGAGGAGGCTACAAGAGACCGAAGATACCTGTGAGAGGGGCCCTTGCTGAAGGGACAGGGGCTCAGGGCCAGCCATTGTGCAGCCATCCAAGTGGCGCACAGCAAAGGCATTCTTGGGGGAGCCTGGCCTGTCATCGTGGGGTCAGGGGCCAGCCACACGTGTGCCTACTTCGGAGCTAGAGATTTCCAAAGGCGGGAGGGAGGCTCACTGGATGGCCAGAGAGGGGCACGAAGGGACTTGTGCAATGTGCCTGGGAAGAACTTAGGGGTACCCTCTGTCCCACCTCGGTCCTCTCATGCTCCTTGGAGCACAGGGAAAGGAATTTTAGGGGATCCACACAAAGGAGCAAGGGGACTAGAAGAGGAGTCACAGCCCAGGCCACCCTGCAGAGATGCCTCAGCAGCTGAGAGGGATGAGGGAGAGTATCATCCGCTATTAGGTGCCAAAAGGACACATGGCTGCTCCTCTGAGCAGAGCAAGGTGAGGCCGAGTCGCCCCTTAAGAAACCCACACATACCATCCACAGCAGCAGTCCCCAACCTTTCTGGTGCCTGGGATCGGTGGTCCTATGAGAATCTAATGCCCGATGATCTGAGGTGGAGCTGAGGTGGTGATGCTAGCGCTGGAGAGTGGATGCAAACACAGATGAAGCTTTCCTCGCTCGCCCGCCACTCACCTCCTGCTTTGTGGCCTAGCTCCTAACAGGCCATGGACTGGTACTGGTCCATGGCTCAGGGGTTAGGGACCCCTGGTCTACAGGAATATGACCATATCCAAGACAACAAATCACAGATCAGGAGCCTCTCTCGGCTTTCCCTTCTCCCTGCTCCAGCAGCCCAGAAAAGAAAGGGAGCATGTAATCGTATTAAGGTTCTAACTATTAGCTGCTCCTCCCTGTGAGGAGAGTCTGCAGATCGCCTCGGTGTCAGGCCTGGCCCTGTGACTTGCCTCAACTGATGAATGTGAGTGGATGGGACAGCTGCAACTTTGGAACGTGTGTTTCTTTGTGGCGAGACCAGCAATTTCCTGAACAGAGGCTCCTCCTTTAGCCCAGGTCCTGGATGGAGACCAGCAAGAGGAAGAAATAAACCCTTGTGACTGTAAGCCACTGAGATGCTGGAGTTGGTTGTTACTAGGGTGACCAAGTCTTCTGTTTGCCCGGGACCTTCCCATTTTAGCACTAAAAGCCCTGCATCCTGGGAAACCCTTCTATCCCAGACAAACCAGGACAGTTGGTCACCTAGTTCTTACTGCTGTATCACTCCTACGATGCCTGACACGAGCAGGAGGAAAGAAAGACAGACTGGGATGCTGGAGCCGCAGACCAAGCCTGACCTGGGAGGAGGGAAAGGGAACAGTGGCATTTACACTGGACTAGTTTAATCTTTACAATAACCTATCCATCAATTGTGATCATTATCCCAATTTTCCAGGTAAGGAACTGATGACTGAAGAGGCAAAGTTACGTTAACATGACACAGCTAGCAACGGGGACAGAACCCAGATGTGTCTGGCTCACTAATGGTTCTAACCACCACACTGCTGCTGGTCCTGCCTCCAAAACCACTCCCACAAAGAAACACACAGACCCCGAACAAGCACTCTGGGAGAAGGAATGCGGGGAAATTATATGATGAAGCAATCCTGGCTCAGGAAAGCTACAGAAACCAAGCCAACACGTTGTCTCTGGGCTTCCTGGTAGCCAGGGCAGAGAGGGCAAAGGCAGGCCCTCACACAGGCTGGGAAACATACCAGCTAGTTTATCTGGACAGACTGAGCAAGGAGGGGTATCTGTAGGGGAGGTTCCTTCTACGGGTCCTCAGCAATGCTCTACCGAATGGCTCTGGGGAAACGAGCTTTGTGAGAGAACAGAGGGCTTTTCCTTTTTAAAAATGGGACACCAGTGAAAGCCTGTCCCATTCTTTTGCCCACACTCCCAGGTGTGACAGCTGAATGGAGTTCTGTTAAGGCTACTTTGTAAAACCCCAAGATGTCACTGGGATAATGGCTTTTGATGATGTGACTTCATAAAAGGGCACGGCTTAGGAAAATACGGACCATAGTTAATCAACATCCCTGACTACCCTTGCTGGCGGCTGTAAGCTTATCGATCTACTTCCCCACAAAACCCCAAACTCCCCAGGAAGGGGCCCTGTGCGGCCACTCCCACATCCCCAAAGCCTGCAAGGAGCTGGCCCGAAGCACAGCAGTGTTCTGGAAGTACTTTCCTTCCCCCACCCAGAGAGCCGCAGCAGCTGGCACCTGGCCCCGTTCCACACATTTCCCACTACATGGCGCTTGCTGGTGCCCGACTCAAGGTTTACTGAGAAAATGAATGTGGAGTTGCTCTGGTCTGTTCAGATGGTGGTGACCTTTGAGCAGAGGTGAGAGGCTGAAAGGGTCCTGTACCCTCTTCAAGTCCCCCTTGATCCTGATGGTTACTGACAGTCCATGGGGAGTTTGGTTGCCTTTCTTTGCATCAGTTGGATCTAGAGAACATTCATCCAGTGAGAACAGGTGCCTTGAGCCTAAGGTAAAAGGTGTCTGCACCAGGATCATCCAGCATGCATTTCTCCAGCCCCTAGGGGAAGCCAGGGCACTGGGGACACAGGGAGGAATCGGCAGTCCTTCTGTTCAAGACTCCCTCAGTCTAACTGATAAAGACGTGGTGGCATGACCCCTGCAACAGGCAGAGTCATGCTCGCAGTGCGAGCAGCACACCACATTGCAGGACTCCGGGATGTGCCTTCGCCCTTGTAGGTGGCAGAGATTTGTGGAGCAATTATGATAAATTTCCAGCAGGTGGCAGTCAAGTGTTTTGAGGAAAGAGTGGGCATAGGTAAGTTACAGAACCAGAACTAAGGAGAAAATACTTCACTTATTGGCTGGTGTGTGTGTGTATGTGTGTGTGTGTGTGTGCGCGCGCGTGCATTTGGGGGGGAGGTGTTGTGTAATGGAAGGAGAGGGGACCAGGGATGAGGTAAGACTTGAATTAGGTGTTGCAGATGTTTGCCTGGTGGAGTGGATGGTGGGGAGTATGTGCTGAGCAAAGGAGAGGGTCTTTCTGGTGGCTGTCAGGGCTTGGGGGAGAACTGTTTGTGGCACTTGTGCACCCAGTTCTACTGGTAGCTCTAGATGCTTGGGAATCCCGAAATCAAACATAAATCAAAAAGATTGCCTTTAGCTATACAAGGCTTGGAGGGACAGTTGAGAGGGTCTCATAGGGGCAGGATTTGTGAATCAAATCAAGGCTGCTCTTTGTTGAAAAGACCCCCAAAACCATTGATGGAAGAGAGTCTACAGAATTCCAGTCGTGAAGGGCTACCGAGGGCTGTAAAAGTCAGAAAATAGCATGCATCTAGCCCAGTAAAGGTGCTCAGTAAATGTTAAATGGATGATAAAAAGGATGCCTTCTTAACCTTTGCTAAATTGATCCCTGAAGTATAGTAAGGAGAACAACCTGAGGAACAAGCTAATCCCACTGGGCTTTCTGGGAGAACTCTTGGTCCTGGATGGGGATGTACAGTCCTGGATGGGGGGCAGCCTCCCAACGGCAGAGCTCTCCTGACTCGGAGCCTCGGCATGCTCCTACATTCAAAGAAGCACACCTCCCTCCTGATAACAAGGACCATGACTCAGGCTCATTAACCGAAGACCTAAAAACCTGGCTCCTGTTTTCTTTTCCTTCCTTTTTTTAATGCTACAGACTAAGAGAAGAGAATCTAGTCCTAAAGACACAGGGGAAGAATACTCTTTACACCAAAAAACTTACTGCCTGAAGTTGAAGAAAGTTCTGGAAAACATCTGCATCTTGTTCTAAAGGAAACAAAAGGGTGCACTGCTGTTATTTGGTGGTAAAGGGAAAGATGCCAGGTGAGGGAGAGCCGAGTTGAAGATGGGGCAGCCTGAAAAACTCCCTGAGTTTCTGGTTGAGCTGCACATGGAGGCGGCTGGGGCGGGCAGCAGGGGGCGGACCCGAGGGGGCTGAGACTCTGAGGGGAAAAGGCATAGCTCTTCTGTGAGACTGTGGGGAAGGCTGAGGGGACAGAAAATGGGAAGAATATTATGCAGTGTAGAAAAGGGATGCTGAGGAATCTTATGTGGAGCGGCCTTCACCTTTTCGCCATGGCAGAGAGCAAGGCCAACTGCAAAGTAGGGGGAAGGTCCTGAGGAAAGGCCAGAAAGGGGTGCCTGGGAGTGGGTGCAGAGCAGCAGAGCCTCTCAAGTGAGGCCACACAACAGGTGTTTACTGGCAGACCAGGCCTGCGACCTCCCGGGCACCTCTGCAAGCAGCGGCAGCAGCAGAAGAGGTGGTATTCTCCCCCTGACAAGGGGCAGGTGGGGTGTGGACAAAAGGGCAAGGGGATGATGGGTACAAGAACGGAGGTGGGACAGGGTGGTCCGTGCAGGGCCTCTGGGCCCAGACAGCCTGGGTTCATGTTCCAGCTCTGCCACTTACTAGCTGTGTCCTGGGCCAGTACTATGACCTCTGGGAGCTACAGTTTCCTCATATGTAAAAGGGGGAGGAGTCCTCCTCACAGACTGAATGAGCTCAATATATGAAAAGCACTTAGCTGGTCAGGTCAACTGTGGTTACTGAAGTGAATGACCTCACGCTGGTGAAAAAAAGGAGGGTAGAAGGCTGTAGAAAGGTTAAGTGCTGATGTCAAAGAAAGCAAACCACACTGGAAATCTAGGGATGAAGTTGCTCAGAAATGGTGAGGGAGAAGCATGGGGGCTGGGAGTGACTTGCAAGTGGACATGAGGGACTGTAAAGTTGAGGAGCTCTAGGCCAGGGAGCTCTGGGGACCAGAAGGGAGCCGATGAGACCGACTGGGGAAAGGCTGGAGAGAGGGACCGGGGAGCGGGACTGGGGAACATCCTAGAGGTCAGCATTTTGCGAGAAGCACTGAAGACTTGTAAGAATTTGAAAAGTAAGTGGTATTTTAAAAGTCCAATCTCTTCATTTTATGGTCAATGAAACTAAAATACAGAGAAAGAGCTGCTCCCATGGAAAGCTGGGAACAGGATAATGAGAACGTTCAGCCCATGGGTGGTAACAGAACTTTGGAGTTGACCGGGGAGATGAGATGGTGAAAGCAAAGGACCGTGATTCCCCTACGGAGACGGAGCCCACAGGCAGAGCAGGAGACGGCAGGCTTACGGCTGCTGCCCAGAGCTGTGGGTCTCTGGGGCGAAATAGCAACCACTGGCTAAGAGGTACTGGGGTTGCGGAGAGGTAGGCATCCCCCTTATGTCCCACCTAACACAGGTTTTGGCTGATGGGTAAGGAGGCCTCAGATGGCTACTGTGGCCGCAACGTCCTAAACAATCCATCCAACACAATTTATTGAGCACTCGTACATGCCAGGTAATTTCTACAGTGAAAGAATTAGTCATTTGAGTAAATTTCCACCACAAATTGCAATGTGGCAGGCAAATTTCAATTCAGAACCATTTTGTAATAATGCAGACACTGTTAGTGTGCTGGCCCACAATCATTCATTAATCTTTCAGCAAATATTTACTGAGGGCATCCAAGTGCCAGGCACTGTTCTGCACAGCAGTGTGGGGCCGGGGGCCGAGAGACAGAGATCCTTGTTCTCATCTGGTACGCATTCTGCTGAAGAGGGCAAGCACAGGAGATGAATAAGAAAATTATGCTGGGAGGTGGTAAGTGCTAAGGAGAAGAGTCAGAGACAGGGCAGGAGGCACACTGGAGATGAAGGGAGTCTAGACTTGAGTGGGGGAGGGGTTGAGGAAGGAGCATTCCAGACCGAGAAGAGACAGTCAAAGAGCTGTGCTGGAAGAGTGTCAGAGGACCGGTGACTGATCCTGTTTGGTTTTAAGTCTGACTGCACTGTTAGAAAGAGACCACAGGGACGGGGGTCGGAGGGGGGACTGTGTACGGAGGGACCATTTGCATGTTTTGGGGGGACCTGTGTGTGTGATGGCAGTGGGGCTCTGTGTGTGTGTGTGTGTGTGTGTGTGTGTGTGTGTGGGCCGGGGGTGATAAAGGTAGCCCAGGGAGGCCAGTAAGGAAAAGACTAGAATAGTCTGGGGAAAAGATGATATGGCTCAGCCCTGGTTTTAGGAGTCAAGGCAATAAGAAGCAGCTGAATCCTAGACACATTTTCAGGCAGGCTGTGCTGATCGGGGGGGAGGGGATATGAGGTAGAAGAGGAGTCTGGGCTGAGTGGCCACAGTGGGGCGATGAGACGCTGATTCTTGGTGTACTCTGAAGGAACAGCCAACGGGATTTCCTGTTTTTTGTTTGTTTGTTTCTTTTCTGGTGGGAGGGGCAACAGCTGGTCTGTGAACTGCACAAAGTTCCCTATCAAGGGGAGGACTGGACGAGAAAATCCAACCTGAGTCCACTCGCCAGGCAGTTTGTCCTATGCGACAGCTGGAGGACTCCACCCAACAGCAGGAGCCGTTGGTCTGGGACACGTTAAGTGAGAGGCGCCTGTGAGATGTCTAAGCTGCATCACAGACCGTACTGTGGCTGTGGTCTACCTGTCACACACCTTTCTGGAGCGGTGACTACCTTTCATTTACTGAGCATCAAATGTGCCAAGAGTGGTGCTGGCCCTCACACAGCTCATTTGGTCCTCACAATGACCTTTCAGGAAAGGATTATTATCAACATTGTGTAGGTGGCACTGAAGTTCAGAAGCATGCAGCAACTTGTCCAAGATCACACAGCCAAGACGTGGGGAATAGGGAATGAATCCAGATGTGCCCGACACCACAGCCCGGACTCCACACAGGCTTTGTTGCCTCAGTGACTCAGCAAAGAAAAGCAAAAGCTCTGTCCCAAGTAGGAGAAAGAGGGCAGGGCAGGCTTGTGCCCATCCACCTCCAGCCTACACTGCAAAGATGCCAAAACCAGTGACATGAATCAACAGGGACATGAATCAACCAGAAGTTCCAGGGGAATGGCAGGTGTGCTTAAACTGGTTAACTCACAGTTAACCAGATGATCCTCTATGTTTCAACTCCGAACAACCGGAAACCTTCCTGAAATGCACTTGCCCACTTGCCTGCCCTAGTAAGCAGTTTGAGGAAGATGATTTAATGTTTTGATGAGTCTCAAAGCCTTCCAGCCAGGCCCCAGACCTAAGATGTTCATGGGAGTGTGCCCTGACCTCAGGAATAACCCTGCAAGTTCCTCCTTTAACTGAAATGGAATCAGCTTGTTTTCTTTCATCTGTCTCTTTCCTACATGAGGAATAAAAAAAAAAATTTCAGTGATTTCAGTTTCATTTTCCTGAGCTTTGGTTACAGCAAGTGTTACATGTCTAAGGATCTGAGAAACCATGGATTCAGAGCTCGCGATATTTTTTTCTGAGAAGATATTCAGCGCAGGAGTCAACAAAAATAACGCAAAAATGGCAGCAGCGGAAACCACACATCGGGCTTCTATTCTGTGCCAGCCAGTGTTGTTTCATTTAGTTCTCACAGGAGTAACTACTCCTCAGGTCAAGTAAACTGCCTGAAATTCCTTAGCTCGTGAGTGGGAGAGCCAGGATTCAAACCCAGGTCAGCCTGACTCCAGAGCTCTGGGACAGGTGAAAAAGTATTATCTTTTCTGAATTAAATGAAACAAAACAAAAATAAAACCTCACATAACTCAATAAAAAGACAAATACCTCAGTGGAAAATAAGTGAAGAATATGAATAGGGGATTTACGAAATCACACAATTCTTTTGTGTAAACAGAGGCCACAAAACAACCAAAACAAACTTGGCAAAGAGTGGGGAACCCAATGGTTTTCCTTTCTGTAAAAATCTACACATGAACGTCAAAAAAATACATATACAGGTGGAAAGGGTGAAAAAAACGGAGACGGCAAAGATGTAAACAGGTAATAAAAACTACGTTTCAGACTCTTTATGTATTTTCTAAAAGGAATAGGGGAAACATCGAAACACCTTATTTCTCTGACAATGGATGCGGTTAAAAATTCTGACTTCCATTACACATGTAAGAGAAATAAAACTCTTCTTTTTTCGAATTTATACTGTTTTCTCTGGCTAATTTATAAGCTAATACACACACACACACACACACACACACACACACACTTCCTCTCATACTTTCAAAGATTCCATACAAAGATTTTAACATTCCTTTCACTCTCTTGAAATGAAATTTGTAAATAATGTAACCTACCAACACTTATTATTTCATAAACAATTAACATAATATGCTAACTGTAATACTTAGAAGGAAATAGTTAATTAACATCAGATAATATGTATGTCGATATTCAAATTTGGGTGCAGCAACTCTAGAAGACATGATGGAAGATATAATGACATGCTTACACCTATTTATAACAAAAGGTAAACCTCATATAGCTAGCGGTTGTGTTCCTAGAAAATTCCATATACAGCACATACTTGACTAATGTTGTTTCATTCAATGTCGTTCTGTTATAATGCTGATGAGGAAAAAAATCGATCCCCAGCTGGGACCACCGTCTGTGTGGAGTTTGCATATTCTCCCTATGTCTGCATAGCTTTTCTCCAGGTACTTCAGTTTTCTCCTACATCCTAAAGATGTGCACATCAGGGGAAATGGTGTGTCTAAACTGTCCCAGTCTGAGTGAGTATGGTTGTGCTGTGCCCTGTGATGGAAGGACATCTGTCCAGGGTGAGTGCCCGCCTTGCTCCCTGAGCTGCTGGGATGGGCTCCAGCCACCTGTGACCCTGAAGTTTAATAAGCAGGATGGAAGAGAATTCTCTCACTTGTTTTTATTAGTCTCTCTTAAATGTATGTATAGCTTACATTTATTTCTATGTTTAATATTAGAAATGTTTTGGGTCTTTATTTAGAAGTTTGGTGATGTTTTTGTGATCATAAATACACAACAGGAACTTAACTCTTCAAAAAATATTTAAAAAATTTTTTAATTACAGTAGACATACAACATTATATTAGTTTCAGGTGTACAACGAAGTGATTAGACATTTATATAACTTATGAAGTGATCACATTGATAAGTCTAGTATCCATCTGACACTATATAGTTATTACAATATGACTGACTTTATTCCCCATGCTGTACTCTACATTCTTGTGACTTTTTATAACTGACATTTTTTACTTGTTTATATCATTTAGCCTATAATAAAACTGGTTTCATTACACATCATTTTGCTTAAGGTCGCAGTTACCAAGAACCTATTGACAATGTTAAGTATACTTACCACATACTAAAAATACGTAAAAATTATTTGTTTATGTGTAAAATAGAGTCATATTCCAAACTCAGACAATTATAATAAACAGGGTTTCGCCTACATGAATGCCCACTGAACTTTAGGAAGCTGTGTAGGATGTTGGATGGTCCTTTTTCTCCACATGTCACATCTAGCATCCCTGCTAATCCCAGTGAAGCCCTGTCCCCCATCACTGTGACAGCCAATTCACCCTACACATTCCCAAGATGTTCTATAGGGGGCTCTACGCACCCATTTAGAATCAGTAGTATGGCTCAAATCTTCTATGAAGAGAGAAGGGGCAAAGAGAGGTTAAGATATTTACCCAAA
The DNA here is from genome assembly GCF_000151845.1 of Pteropus vampyrus. Classification (NCBI taxonomy): domain Eukaryota; kingdom Metazoa; phylum Chordata; class Mammalia; order Chiroptera; family Pteropodidae; genus Pteropus; species Pteropus vampyrus. Next base: position 1,135,396 of record NW_011889021.1, on the reverse strand, counting down.
GCCATATAGAAAATCAACAGCAGTAACGATTAGAAAAGCAGTAGTAGTAGATAGTGGGAGAGAAAGGAAATTACTATTCTAATATTTATATTTATTAATTGCTAGACACTGCCAGGTACCTTTTGTTATGCCCATACAGAATTTCATCTAATCCTTCTATCAACCTTAGGTGTTCATTCTGTTATCATCCCCAATTTTCAGACAGAGACACTACATTGCAGGGAGATTAGGATACTGCTCAGGGCCCCATTTTTGGTCATGACAGAACTGGGTTTTACTCAGTCCTTTTTCTACTGCTTCAAGCTGCTCTCTCTCCAGGCGTCTGAGCTCACACTTCAGGGACCAGGCCCCTCACTGTGAAGCTTAAATCTCTAGTCAGTGGCAACTGGGATGACGCATGCTCTCTGAAAAGCAACTGACAAAGAGAAAGACGGCTTAACCCCACTTCTCAGCCCTTCTGGCTCGGCCAGCATGTGGCTAGTTCCTAGGCTGAAGAAGCCCAAGGGCCCCTGAGCACGGAAAGTGGACTCCCGATGAAGTCATGGGTCATCGCTCCCTAGACTCCTGGGGTAGCCGGGCCTGGGCTGCCAGGGGTCTGGCCAGGATGACCAATGTGACTGTAGGGACTATTTCTGCCCCAGGAGGGCCACGCCTCCACAGACCCACCCCTACACTCTACGAGGCGGCAGCAGGCAGCAAAGGGGCTGGGGCCCACTTCACAAAAGCAGGAAGGGTGGGACGGTGAACAAGGAGGGCTTGGTCACCAAAACTTGAGGTAGGTATCAGGTGTGGGGAACGCTCTGTAACAGTCACCGCAACTTCATGGCACATTTGCCTTTGCTCATTTAACACTCAAAACATCCCTATGAAAAGATACTGTTATTTCATCTTACAGAAGAAGAAAGAGACCACAAATGGCTGGCACCTAGTTACACAGCTGGTGAGGAGCAGAGCCAACACCCAAACCCGGATCAGTCTGGCCCTGACCATCTACCTCCCTTGCCTGCACCTTCAAAATCCTTTCCTGATTTATGATTTTCAGGAAAACAAATACGAACACCAGTATCTGTCACCCTGATCTAAACCCACCCCACAGGGCTTAGCAGAGTTAGGATGATCCCATCTGTTGATGACAGTGCAAAGGCCTCTGCCTTGTAGTCTGTTCTGTCAGAATAAACTCCGAGGAGGTTTCATAGGAAATGGTTCAAGTCAGACTTCCATCAAATGATTTCTTGCAAAACAAGTCAGAGTTGGGCCAGACCTAGTCGAATGTATCGTGGGCTAACTTTTAGCACCATGGCCCCACAGCTAAGAGCTCAGAAACTGGAGCCAGACCACCTGGGTCCAAATCTCCACTCTGCTACTTACTCGTGTGACTCTGGATAAGACTCGACCTCTGTTCCTCAGTTTCCTCACTGGAAAAATGAGGATATTGATATTATCTACCTTATAAGGTGGCTGTAAAGAGTAAATAAGACAATTCATATAAAGAGCTTAAAACAGTGCCTGGCACATGGTAAGCACTGAATTAATGTCTCCTATCTCTAATGTTAACATTCACTGCACATGACCTAAAGAATAGTTGAAGGCACTGGAGAACATAAACCCTGGAGAGGGGGAGATAAAAAGGGTGCAGGGGGAAAAGGGAAGCAGTCCTTGAGCACTATACCCAAACTTCCAAAGTGGAATCATGCCACACCTACAGACTTTTGTTCTCTGTTGCTACAAAGGGCAGAACTAGGTCAAAGAGGAAACAGTGCCAGGAGGCAGATTTGAATGAGAATAAAGAAGGGTTTTCTTAGAGGCAGACACATTCACAAAGGGGGAGCGGGATGCCTGGTGTGAGGTGCGTGGGTGCCCGAGGGGGCGAGGGGCCTGCCTGTCATGAACAGTACAAATGGGATTTTCCTGCACAGGAGGGCGGCCAGAGGAAGTGACCTCCAAGCCCCTTCCCACAGGGCCATTCTATCACTCTGATAACGAGCAAATAAATGCTGACAACCAACCCACCAGGGTGTGGCTGATCGGCCTGAAGGAAGGAGGATGAACTTTGGAACCGGAACATACACAATCTTCAGGACTTTCACCCAATGCCCTCAGTACAGTATTTGGTGGGGGTGGCAGCGATTGTGGCTGTGACCAGCAGTGGCTCAATGAAGCAAACGTGTTCCTTAAACACTTGCTGGGTGCCTGGCAAAGTAATTCAGAGAAAGTGTGAAATGATAGGGCTGTGGCCAAACTTCCAACATTTTCTTAGTTTGGAGAATTTAAAGACAGCATCAATTACTAATGCCACGGTCATCTGGGGACACAAACTACGAAGCGATCAGGTCTGCCAACTCCACGGGCAGTGGACGGGAAGACTGGGGGTCTTTTCAGTTCGACTTCCCAACCTCCTCTCAGGTGAAGGTTTCAATGTTCTCACCACTGAACCTCTTACTGGCACAACCCCCTGACCTGGGTACTTCGTCTCCTGGGCCCAGCTGCACACATGAGGTATGCAGGGACAAGAGGAGACAGCCTGGAGCAGGAAACAGGAGAGAGAAAGGGAAGGAGGTGCTTCACGCAGTGAAAGTTGATTCAGAAGGACACTCAGGAGGTACCCTCCGTCATGAATATTATTACCTTTATAAGCTATAAAAGTAAAAAAAAAAAAAATTTTAGCTAGAAACTATTTTATCAATCAAAATGTTATTAGACTTCATTGAAACTACAGTACAAATACAGAAACCAAGGAAAAAATATATAATTCTCAAACTAAAGCCCAAGTTATTTTCCAAGTATTGTTAACTTCTAATATATATTCTGAACTCTGAGAACTCAACAGCAGGTAAGTGGCTAGAGGTACCAAAAGATTAAGAAAAAAAAATTAAGGGGATGGCACTGAAAACATTCTATGCACTGATTTCATTCTTTGCCACCTGGAAACGCCTGGCAACACATTAACCACTGTCCAGGACGGCTAGGAACTCACTGGGAAGGAGGACAGGCCATCTCTTCTCAGAGAAAATTTACTCAGTAACCCAAAGACTCCGCCTGAGTAACCTGGGCTCCCGAGCTGCTGGATCTGGCAGCCCTGATTCCTCCCTCTCCACCACGAACCTCCTCCATGGTAGTAGGTTCATGTCCCATCCTGTCACTGTCCTTCACCCTCAGTTGGCTGGCTGTCTGTAGCTAGCTCCCACTGCTTCTTCCTCCCTGCAATCTCTCCTCTCCTGCTTGATTATCTCGGTGCTAACTGTGACAGTCTTAATTTAGGCCCAAATCACCCCCCACCCGGCCTCCTCACATCTTCCAAAAACGTTGGCCTCCAGCATTGCCAAGAGGTGACTTTTCCAGAAGCTTTCACAGCATTCTTCCTCATAAAGGTTTCTCTCACCCCCTCTGCCTGTGCCCAGCCTGAGGAGAGAACTAACACAGAGAGTTCACTCTAGCCCAGGCACTGTGCCAGGAGGCACTGGTCCAAGAAAGAGACAGGTTCCAGCTCCCATGCCAGCTCTACTCCATTAATATTGGCTGCCCAGAGTGCTGAACAAAGACGAATACCGAGGGTCAGAAAAAAGACCACCACAATCAGTTACTGTTTTTCTACCTGGGGCCAGAGAACTAGAAATAGCGCCTGCATGCTATCCCAGTATAGGACAGAGCATTCCACATAGCTCACCTGACCTGGCCTGTGCCCCAGTCCTCACTCCCTTTGGGACTCCCATGACATCTCCTCTATGGTCTGCTTTCAAGGTTCCTCCAAAACTGCAATATTTACCTTCACTGGTACCCAGTGCTGCACCATATTTTCCCTCCCCCAACGCTCAGCAAATGTGCTGCATCTTTTTCCATTACAAACATTACGGTATTTATAACGCTTTTCCCAGGTGGGTCAGAGAACAACTGATTTCACCTGTCCCTTGGTATCCAGATAGATACACAGATACCCAAATTCCCCACTTTCACCATCTCCACTAAACTAGCCAGTTTGTTGTACACAAATAACTTGGTCTACTTATGCATATAGTTATTATTCGACTGTCTTGATGCCCGTCTGAGGCTGTGAACGCTCAAGAGTAGAAATCAGAACTATTTAATTGACTGGCTCCAAACTTGGCACAGCAGGGCACTGTCAAAGAACAGCACAGAGACCACAGCCCTAGCTCAACTCTGCCCTGACTCACTATGGGGACCTGGGCAAGCCATTGTCCTCCCTGGGCCTCAGCTTCCCCACCTATAATAAGATGTACTTGAACTAGAGGGTCTCTGAAGTCTTGTCTAGATCTAATGCACTATGAGGACACAGGCCAAAAGCACTGGATTCCTTTCTTTTCAGGAGTATGTGGGTAATAATCACTCAGGGTTGGGCTCAGTGAGATGTCACAATACAGCTCCTTTGTGTGGCACAGAGCCACCATTGCGATGAGCGAACAACCCTAAAGTGGATATTTAGTGCTATGGAATGCATGCTTGGATAGCTAAGTATAATGGACAATGAAGAATGATTTTATCTCCCTTCGGGAACATAAGTACACTATTCTATATTTATATCTCTCATCTCCTAATTTAGACAGTGTAGAGCTTTTTCTGATCAGCACTCACTTGCCAATAATTTCGCTCTACATCCAAATGAAGAATAGGAGTCATATAAGTTCACAGATTGAATGGATGGTTGATTTACAAAGCCCTTAAAATGTGTGGCTGCAGGCTGATGATGGCAACCCCATAATTAGATATGGCATGCTTTGCAATGATGTATTTTTTACTGTTTTTTTAATAACTCAGTTCTCCTTCTGGGATGAGGAGAAAAATGGAATTTGTTAAAAATAAATTGAGATTTAGTGGCTTTTCAGCCTTCTGCTGCTTGTTGCTCACAATACTCTATAAATAAAAAAAAGCCCTGCCCTATAGTGCACTGTAAACACCCACAGACACTCCGAGCCAAATTCTTCCAATTATGACCCTGTGCCAGTTGCCAAGCTACTGCAAGGACCTACTTGAAAGGCGGCCATCTAGGCCATTTCCTGATTAAGCTGCCCTGTAGAAAGGAATCAAGGCCTGCTGCTTTGGCATCGTATCTAGTCTCAAATAATTGCTCCGTGTTCTTGAAATTAAGCCCTTTCCTTGTGATCAAATAACAATTCAGAAGTAAGTGAAAAACTAACCACCCATCCATCCATCCATCCATCCATCCATCTGCCTGGGTCATGTGTGTGTTTAAGATCCTGAGCTGTCACATGTTGGATTTAAATAAGATAGCAGAAGTGCATTCACAACAGTGTCTTTAAATGCACTGAATAAATCAAGGTCAAACAAAAGTAGGTCAGCTATAGACATGACAGGTGAGTCAGAGGCAGCCTAGCCTGCCCCTCTGCTCAACGGCCTCCCTCATTAATCGGTTTGGGTCACTGTTGCCCAATGCAGCAGGCTGAAACGGCCATTTAAAAATCCATACTATACCCCTACAAGGGGCAATGGGGTTGGCATCAGTGTCGAGCTCACTGCTCTGTGGCTCAAATGCCGGTGCACAAGTTGGGACCACACTGGCTGCCCAGCTTTCATGTGGCCTCAAAGAACCCTTAAAAAACTGCACGCAGAGAATTAGGAGATTGCAGTGTGCCACAGTCTCACTGAGAGAGAATTACTTCCAGCTCCTTAGAAACCGGAATGCTCAAAGCAGCACTGAAACAAAATGGGCTCCGGCTAAAAACTAATCACCTTCCCTCCCGACACGGAGGCTCTTCATTCAGTGTCAGCTCCACTGGCTGAGTGGTCTGAGAGGAGTGCTAACCCATGCTCGCCGGGAGGCCTTCAAAAGGCCCTGCGACATGGTTCCCAGCCCCAGGAGCTCAACCTCCGAAGGAGAGCTGATTCGTGAACAAGTACCACCCAAAAGAGAACTAATATACGCTATGTGGTCAGATTTTCCTAACTCAAAGTTGTCACCTATATTTAGAGGGGCACAACTGTTAAAAGCAGGAATGTCCTTGAAAACTTGGGACCTGTGAGCCACAAAGCATGGGGCCTCCCTCCAAGAGGTCTCCTCTGTCCATCCAAACTACAGTAGCCCTTCCTATGACCCACACCCCACCCGGGGGTTCTAATTTCTATTTCTAAAATGACCTTGTTTCTTTGTGTCTCCTCTGATTAGAATGTGAGCATCATGAGAGCAGAGATCTCTGTCTTGTTCTCGAGTGTTTTCAGAGCAACTAGAATGGTGGCTGGCTCATAGGTGCTCAATACATATTCGCCGAGTGAACAAATCCATGCCAAATATCTAGAAGAGCAGTCTATGTACTAAGCTACCCGATCTTCACAGCAGTGTTATGAAGTGAGATCATTCCCTCTCTTGTACAATGAGAAGAATCAAGGCTCAGAGAGGGTGAGTGTTTATCCCAAGCCCACACACCTAACAAGTTGATAGAGCTGGAATTCCAAGCCAGGCGTGAAGAGTTCTAATCCTGGCTTTGAAGTGAGCATCTGTTGCTTTTATAATTTAGGAAAAGAAAAAAAGAAAAATTTTAGAGGAAAAACTATGCATCAGAAAGAGCTTTATATTAAATGATCTAATATATGATGGATTCAGTTCCTGTGCCCAAAATGCAAGCGACGCATCTGTCTACAGAGGAAAATGGCACTACAGCCAGAGCAGGAGGAAGAATTTGGGAGCCTCCTTTATGGAAGGCTCATTACTGTCTTTCTGAGGAGCCCCAAAGACAGGCGCGGGGGGCGGGGGGGCGTGGCCACTGGCAATGACACCCATGTTCCTGTCACTGTTAGAAATAGCGGGCTTATTCCACAGTTTGCTGGACAGGTTCCAAGGAGAGGTCTACAAGCAAGTTAGAAGAATGGGGAATAAAGGTGTTTGGAATCTGCCTTTTCCCATACCCATACCTTGAAAACTGGAATTTTTTAAAAAAGGAAAAAGAGCATACTTTTTAAGACTGAGATTTCAAAACATTTTTAATTGAAAAGTAGATATTTACATTTACCTGAATTTAGAACACAAAACCCTGCTGAAGCTAAGCTTATGCACCTTTATAATCTATATATCACAATGACATTACTATGAGTCTGATATTTGGGGCCAAAAAAGCCTCTCAGGTCTGTTGATAGATGCAGGCTATGGCTTGAATTTATGTGCAAATCAGCAAGTCGGTCTCATCAAAATGGCCAGGCTAGTTCTAGTGTGTGAATACTCATCGCAAATATGAGAAAGAAATGAAAATGGCAAATAGTATCAATCAAACAGGTATTTCCAAATGCTACCAGGATGGCCCAACAACCTTCAAATACAATATACTACAGAAACAGAAAACTCTTCATGGCAGTGAATAAGGAGCGACAGGATGAGAAAAGAGCACATGAGCTAACCTTCTGGATCTGAATTTCTCAGCTGGGATCCTTGGGCAGGCTTCCGGGAAAATGTCTCATGAAAAATGTTGGGCTTGTGAGTATTTGTCATATGAACAAATGGCACAACCAGAAAAGACCAAGAGAGCAAACGGGGACTAGAAAGTCTTAGGCATCCTGGCTGCACCTACATAGTAGCCACGTAGCCCTGGGATGAAGATGATGATGATGATGACTACAGTATCTATGATGAGCTATTATTACTGACAGTACAAAGTCTAGCAAACAAGTACTTATGCACTTATGAAATAACTTTCATTTAATTTTCACAACAACCCTATGGACCCTCTCTATATTATCTCCATTTTCTAGATTTGAAAAAAGAAGGTTAAAAGGATTAAGTTAGCATGCCCAAGTTACCTGGAATTCAAACCTGGGTCTGTTTAACTCCAAGTCCATGCTCTTAACTACTAAACTCCACAGCACTGCCAAGCCTCAGCTTCCTTAACGGCAATAAAATAAAATAAAATAAAATAAAATAATGAAACTCTCTCCTGCAGGGTGGTAAGGATTAGAAAGAATGTGTGTGAAGTGCTTAACATAGTACCTGGCACACAGGAAGCTCTATAGTGTAGCTATTAATGTTATCCTGGCGACATCCGGACCTTTGGAAGAGAGCGGGAGATGTGGGAGGTGGGCATCTGGCTCTACAGATGGTACAGCATTTCACTTCACAGGGCGCGGCAAACAGGATGAGGAACTTTGGACCAAGGCTTGGGATGGCATACTTCTGGTGAGTGACAGAGAGGGGAAACCTCAGCAAGCTAGGTAAGAAAGTGTTTACTTGGAGATTAAAGGCCTTTCACTAAAACTTGGAGAGTATTAGAGATTTTTGGAGGAAGGAATAATCCAAGCTGAAGAAGAAAGTTCTCAAGAGGCAACACCAGACAGCCTGGCTATGCCTGAGCTAGGAATGTGTTCCCACCGTCAGTCTGACTCCCTGATACCGGAGAGAGAATAAGAGTTACTGTGCACGTTTGTGGTAAGGGAGATGCTGAACCCTCAAGTTATCAGCAAACCTAGCCCGGAACTTGGGCAGCCTAGGCATTCTTATAAAAAGGAGAATTTATTAGTACAATTCTCCTTTGGAGTTAAATATGGAGAAATGTACCCATTGCGAGAAAGAACCATTGACTTAGTATGGTTTGCAGTGTGTAAGATCAAAGGACCGTTTGCAGGAAGGAGAATCAGACTCACTGATACCACCATCTTGAGTACATTCTTGCTGAAAAGCAAATGGGGCTTCTATAGAGCAGCAGAGTCATTCCTCAAAGAGCTAGCACCATTTGATAGGACATGCAATCCGGGGCTGACATTTGCTTGGGGAGAAAAACACCATGGAGTATTGCCAGCCTTTTCCCAGACTAGCTCACCCCCTCTTGTTTTTCATATAAAGGAATTGCTATACCAAGTTCTCCCAATAGGAACCAGAGATACTCAAAGATCGTTACATCCTGTCATCAGTCCCCTCTTTTCCCTCCCCACAGCTCTACATAGGGCTCAGTATCAATTTCCTGGACCATTTTAACTGCCTCTTACTAGTTTTGCTGCCTCCTCCTACAGTCCAGCCCCCATACTGCCACCAGCTGGCTTTCTAAAATAAAAGTGCTGACCACGTCACTCACCTCCTGAGAGGTGTCTACTAGATTTGCATTGCCTACAGAATAAACACCGAAGTCTTAACTTGCATGAATTCATTCATTTTTTTGTTTGCCTATCTAATGTGTTGATATCCTGCTGTGTGCCAGACTCTGTTTTAGGCCCTGAAGATAGAGTGGTAAATCAAACAGGTAAGACAAGGACCCACCCTCAAGGATTTATATTCTAGTAAATTGTTTGTCTAAGGTAAGACGAACAATAAAGAAGGCAAATAAATATATAATGTAAAGGCAAGCAGTGATGGGTGCTAATGAAGAAAAATAAAGCAGGGTAAGAGGACAGAATGATGGGGTAAAGGGTGGGGTAGTACTTTTTTAGACAGGTGAAAGACCTCTTAAACAGAGACCAGAATGGAGCGAAGGTGAGCCAGGCAAAGATGGGGAAGAGTGATCCAGGCAGAGAACAGTAAGTGCAAAGGCCTCAAGGCAACAAAGAGGAACAGCAAGAAAGACACAATGGCTGGAACGGAGTGAGCAAAGTGGAGCATGTGAAGAGATGAGACCAGAGAAGTAGGAGGGGCTGGCAGGATAATATCAAGGAGTTTAGATGCTATTCTAAGAATGCTAGGAAGCCATCGGAGAGTTCTAAGGAGAATGACACGATCTTACTTACTTTTTAAAAGGTCACTCTGCCTGACTGTGTGGCAGACTGATAGCAGTGGGGCCAGAGTGGAAGCAGGGGAACCTGCTGAGAGATGGAGGACATCCGGACGAAGGCAGGGAGTATGATGGCTTTCAAGATATACTCTGAGGGAACAGCTGTCAAGAGTGGCAAACAGACGATGTGAGGAGTTAGGGAAGGAGCAAGATCAAATATGATTCCTACATTTCAGGCCTGAGTAACCAGATGAGTGGTAGTGCCGCATTGTATGAGGAAGACTGGAGAAGATCAGGGTTATGTTTTCGCCCCTTTTTTTCTTTGTAAGAAAAAAAAAAATGAAGACTTCTATTTAGTTATGTTAGGTCTGGGATGCCCATTAAACATCAAAGTGTGGATGTTGAGTGGGCAGTGAGTATGTAAGTAGGGTTTCAGGAGAAAGGTCTGGGGTCTCAGCTGTAAGGATGGTTACCAGAACCTGGCAACTCAGCTCCTCCACCTCTGGGCTCCAGCTCCCAACATGCACCCAGGTGTCACCTCTCCCAGGGCTCTGGCCTGCGCCCTGTGGCTCCTCCTGCCTGGAATGCTCTGCCTGGATTTCTGCAGCGTAGACTCCTACTCATCTCTTAAGACTTGCTCAAAAGTCACCTCTTGTTTATGAGGTCCCTCTTGACTCCCCAGGAGAGAGCCACTTAGTCCTCCCTTTTCCCAGAGAACCCTATTTATTGCATGCCTTGATGACGGCACAAGCCCATATGTCACCTCGGTCTATTTGTACCTTTCCTCCTTGTGAGTTCCTTGAGGGCAGGTACTGTAAGTCTATTCTTCTCTGCATCCTACCTCCTAACATAAGGCCTGAGCATGGCAAACATTTGCTAAATGAATGAAATTCTCTCAGCAAAGACGCTCAAAAGAAATTATATACGTGCAAACTGACTCACGCTGCAGCTGCTGTCTGCAAGTGGGAAAAGGGTGGAAAAAATAAGGTGCCGTCACCGAAGCACTAATAAAGCTCAATGGGGTAGAAAGTTACCTTCCTTTGAGGGTTTTCTTAACAACACAAAAGAGCTTCGAGAAATCTTACAGTGTTGCAAGGTGTAATGAACACTGCACCAGATGAAGCTGTTTCGGGTTTCACTGCAGTCTAAAACCAAAGCACTCAGGAGTCGGAGACAGAGGGAAGGAAGCTGCCCTTATTTGCATAGACTCCTGAGCGTGCTCCTGGAAGCAGGGCCTATCTGCCATCCCTTACAGATGCAGACAATGAGTATCAGAGAGGTTAGGTGATCTGCCCAGGGTCACAGAGCCTGGGAGACTAGAGCCAGGATTCAAAACCAGGTCTTCCCAGCGCTGGTGCCTACATTCCTTCCAGCACACTGCACAACCTCACTCTATGATATGAGTTCATACGGTGAGCAGGGTCTTTAGAGACCAACCGAGCCCCAAACTGCACTGAGGAAACGTAGTTCTGCAGAGGGGTGTGATTTACCCACTGTGACCGAGGCGTTAGCAGCAGAACTGAAGCTGGAACATAAATGTCCGATGCCCAGGCCAGGCTCTTGGAGCCCTGCACCCACACTTCCTCAGGCTGTCCTTGAGAAGGGCAGAGAAGAAGCAATAAATAACATTTTACCAGTCTAACCTATCTGCTTACATGTACTTTAGAAATGAAAGTGAAAGGAATGGGAAATGGTGTTTTTCATCTATTATTACTGCTGCGTGATTCTGGGGCCCCATTTATAGGTAAGAAGCTAAGTGAAAAGTGCTGTCACCTCCCAAGTGGCTTACAAAACTAGCAGAATGAACTGAACTGCCTGGTATGTGGCAGGTCTCTCATTCCTTCAGACAGATGTTTCTACCCACCTACTGTGTGCAAGAGCCTGAGCAAGGCAGCAGGGAATAGGGGCAAGAACTCCAGAGTTGAACTGGTCCTTGTGTAATATTCACTTGTGTAATATTCAGTATACTAACCTCTCTCATCTCTCTAAGCCTTAGTTTCCTCACTTGTTGGAAAGAATTAACAGTCCCTGTTTTATGAAGTTGTTTAGCAACTAAACGGGATGACACATGGCTCTGGTATATAGGACTGAAGCAGTAAACATCAAATGGCTGGTAGTTTGTTCACTGCCGAGAAAGCAAAAGAACTTACTCATACTGCAGAAAAAAGGAATGGAAAAAATTTGCTGCACCAAAGCTCTTGTAAAAAACTTAGCAGAATGGAGTAACATCATACTCTGAGAATTTACTAAAGCATAAAGAAATTCTTTAAGAAATTTTTAGTGGCTGAGTATCTTAAGAGAGGGTAGGCAGAAGGAAAGGCAGAAAGAGGGGCAAAAGGAAAGAGAAAAGAGAGGATGAATTTGAATACATCAGTGTATTGGTAAGAGTCAGGAGAAGTTACTGTATACACAGAAAAACAATGTAACTTTATTACTAATGGGTAAAGTAGCCTATTAATTATATATGTATATATATATACATACATACATATATACATATATATAATTTCTGTCAAGCTTACACACACACACACACACACACACACACACACACACACACACAATCTCTGTCAAGCTCCTATTCAACCTTCAATATCTTACTTGCTTGATGACATCTTCCACCCTATCCTACCTGGAGGGTTAATTAATCTTCCCTCTATTAATTGATTTTTATTATTTCACACATTATGCCATCTCTGCTAATTGGGCTCTCCTATCAAATAGTGAGCTCCTGAAAGTATACAGTGTGACATCTCAGATGGTATTCCCCTGACTCCAGGATCCCCAGCCAGCAGCCACCAGTTTGGGGCATCTCCAGAAGAGAAGCTTCTCTCTACAGCAGGAAAATGAGAGAAGACTTACATTTATAAAGTGTCAATTCTGTGCTGAATATCTGAAAGGCATCTTTCAAATCTTAATTCATATATTCCTCAAAATGCCGCTATGATAGAATTAATATCCCTATTTTGTAGAAGGGGACCCTGAGTTTCAGAGAGGTGAGGTTAACAGCCAAGGGTTCACGCTGCTAGTTAAAGTGATGAGACCAGGATTTGAACTGGGTCTATCCCACAGATTCTTGTTTTCACTAGAGCAGAACACTCTGCCTAGGTCTAATGAAGCTGGAGGCATCCAGGGAGGACGGCAAAATCTACCTGCAGGCTCAGAAGTGAGGTTAGTGCTAAGCAGCTTTGGCCAATACAAGGTAATCTGTTAGCAAAAGCCAGACACCAGGTCAGAGAGGCAGAGAGGAGGCCTCTGGAGAAGATGGAATTCAAAATTTCACATGCTGTTAGCAGGCAGTAAGCTGACCATCTCCCAAGATCTGACCTTCCTAAGAAAGATTTATATTCCAGATCAGCAGTCTCAACCACATGTGATCAGTTAAGGCCCCTCATCAAGAATTCACAGAGCCTTCCCAAATGCTAACGGAATGTTTTAAAACATGACCATAAATGTCAACACTCCCAGGAGAAAGCTGTGGACAAAAGTGGCCACAGGAAGTCTGAGAATGTCCCTTCCCTTTCCTTTCTCCATCCTCAGCTCAGTAAAGGAAGCTTCCATGGTGTGTTGCCTGCAGAAAGCCTCACAGGGGTCTGACTCCACTACCGTTGAAATCAGAAGACCTGTGTGTCTAATGCACTGTCACTTATCAGCTGTACGGCACTCAATAAGGCAGACCTTCTTTGAGCCCAAGTGTCCCCAGATATAAATAGGGGAGAGAGGGAAGTGCCTGCTTCACAGGGAGGTCGTAGGGATGCTATGAGAAAATACACCTGTGAACAACCCGGCATTTGGATGTAAGGAGGGGGTGTGGGAATCCTCAGGTACCTCACTACATCACCTGCCACCTCCGCCTCTTCAAGTCTCTTGGGCCTAAGGCCTGGCACTCCCTGCTGCAGTCCATTTAAATGCTAACCCAGCCTTGGTGGGAAGGACCATGCAGCCCTGGGAGAGCCATGAAAAAGGAAGCAGTGGTTTGGCCTTCCAAAGGCTACCTGGTACAACTGCCATCCTTAGATAAGTATTCAATAATTAAACTTGTCACAGTAGTTGGGGAACATTTTTATCACCTTACAGGATGATAAGCATCACCAAAATCAAGGTATGAAAATCATTTAATTAAATCTATAGACTTAAGAATTTTGAATGCTTTTCTAAGACAAATGTGTCATTTTGATGGAATATTTGTTAGTTTTTAAAGTTTCTTTTCCTTACACATGTTAAAGCAAAAACTAGGTTATTGGAGCTATAATTGTATACTCTTAGGAGAAGCATGAATTGGCACAATTTTTTTAGAGGGCAGTTAGGCAATATTGATTCTAATTTTAAATGGCAAACTATTCAAGCCAAAAGTCCCACATTCTGGGTATCTATATTGTAGAAAATCTAATGTAAAAGTTCACCGGTGTGTGCAACAATTTCCACTGCAGCGATGGTTGCAATGGCAAAAGATCAGAAACAATGATCCACCTGGTTGTCTACCAATACAGGAATGAGTAAGTAAACTTAAAATGCATCCATACCATGGAGAACAACTGTTAAAAATTATAAGGCACATTTATCTGTACATATGAACATGAAGACGTAAGGTAACCATAACTATAATAACTGGAAGTAGGTTATAAAAAGGAAAGCTGCAGGACAGTATGCATAGATTCGATTTTCACAAAACAAAAGTAAAAACGAGAAAGTTAGGGGTGAGGGTAAAGGAGGGTAGGGTTGGGGGGACACAAGCAAATGAAAATGTCTAGCACTGTACCCAACAAAGTCTCAAAAGTGCCTATCTTTGGGGCAGGTTGGGAGTGGGAGGGGTGTCAGAGAAGACCTTCTTCCTTTATATTAAAGCACTTCAGGGTTTGAATTTGTTACAAGTGTATACTCTTTCATGATGAAAAAAAGTAAAAGCTCAGAGGACAATAATAATTTTTTTAAATTTCAGGGTTTGCAAGGACTCCCTGAAAGTAACCATTGTGGGATGCGGCACCTCCTCTCCCATCTCCGCATACGGCCACCAGTCCCTTGTGCACCCACTGGCTAGAAGGGGACAAGGGCTTGCCTGAGAAAACACTGTTGTGGGGATGGTATCCAGTACCGAGAATCTCAAAGTCCTCACCTACTTCAACAAGAATTCTGCCAAATTATAACCATTTCAACGAGACGGCTAACAGAAAGGACAAAGTGTCTTTATAATGTCATAAATTATTGATTTAAAGCAGTTCACCTGTTTTCAAAGAGGCAATCAAATTTTATATCCTGCATTATCCAACATTCTTGCTGAAGACTTCTTAAAAATCGTTAATGAGAAATTCCCACAGGGAGAGAGAACGTGACTCTACTAAAACCAAAAGAGGCTACATAAAACACTAGCCACTCCGGGTGTGTAAAAATGACAGCTTAGCAAGTGAGAGAACCTTCCTATCCATGATCAAAGTTGCTAATGAAAATAATTCTAAATTGATGCACAGTGTCTAAGAGGTGCTCCTTACGTTTAGCAGAGACTACAGACTTAAATACCTACAGGTCAGGTAAAGGTGCAGCAGGTGGGCAGGGCCGAGCAAACCCAAGACAAGTCCCCAAGGAGGGCTGCCACTCTTCTACACTGCCGTGAAGGAGGATAGACCCAATGCTGCCAGACCTTCAAGTTTTCATGAAGAGCTGGAAATCTGGATTTCTAGGCAATAACCACCAATTTTTAAACGTTAGCCACTAATTAAAAAGTTTTAAAACATTGTGAGCACTGAACAAAATACATCTGCAGGCCAGATGCAGCCAATGAGAAGAGAGTTTTCGACCTCTGCTAGAAAGTATCTACGTTTTTTTAAATGGGTAATTTCTGTTCAATTTTATTTTCGGAAGGATGGGAGAAGGCAGGGACATAGTACGGAATGGAGATAAACACAGGAGAGTCAAATTATTGACAGTAAGAAAATATTTCTAACATTGAGAAAATAATGATAGTTGTCTATATTCGATTCTGAATAAGTTGTTTAAATTTATTCAGTTATACTAGGCACGAAATTCTAAGAGTGAGGATTTCTCAGGTCCAGAGGTAATTCCCACAATTTACTGTCAATGAACCTATAAGAAAACTTACTATACTACTATGTATTAAATGTTTATTGTAAAACATTTAAAATATTAAAAGCAATCACAGAAATGCTCCTTCATGCCAGGTATTATGCAGGCATTTGGTGCCAAGGATCACCAATGTGGGTCACACAGCCTCTGGGCAAAATTCCCATAAAGGCCTATCTGACAAATCTCCCTTCAAAACAAAAACAACGAACTTAGACTCAACCTCATAAAATTGTGCTCCTTTTTTCCCCAAAACCAAAACAACAACAGATATATCTGTACTACTAATAGTACTGCACATAATTTGCAATTCACAAAGTGCTTTTCTTATATACCATCTCACTTATTCTTCAGAGCCCTTAACAGTGCATTTTAGACTCTGTATCTTGTCCAAATTCTTCTTACAGTGATTATTTACAATACAACTTTTTAAAAACGATAATGATAACAGGTATTTGGCGATTTCTACATGCCCTGTACAGTGCTAAGCACGTTTTCATTTCACTCTCACAAGAACCTCATAAGGGTCATTACTATGTCACCATCCCATTTTACTATGTCAGGAAACTGAGGCTTAGAGATCTTGGGAGGTTTGTCTTAAGTCACATCCCTAACAGTCACAGAGCTGACATTCTGAAGCGGGTTGAGGTCCCACAGAGACCAGTGTGACCAGTGCCTTTCATAGGTGTCCTCGTTCTGGAGGCCATCTGCACTTCAAGCCAAGCTCAGCTTGTGGCTAGCAAATGTACCGAAGGCGTGGCTAACGTCTTCCCACTCCCCCGCGCCCGCCCGCCCATGTCCAATTTCCCTACTTGGTCAGAAGCCATTTTTGTTTTTTTATTTTGCCCGCTCAAAACCAGTGTGAGTCACTGGGAGCTCAGCCAGCCTGGCCCTAAAGGGCCCTGGAGGCCTGTGACATGTCCCTGGGGAACTCAGCTTCCCGGCTGTCGGCCTGAGCAGAGCAGTTGCCTGCTGGAGTGGGGACGGGGCTCTCACATCACTGCTATCTGAACAGGGTCTGGGAAGAGGGGCTTGAAGAAGCACCACAGTGGGCGGTGGGGGAAAGGGGAGGCGCCTTTGGCTCCAGAGAGGAGAAAATATTTATTTAGCCAACAGCTATGAAATATCTATTATTCAAATCCCACATTAGACCCCTGAGAGAGGGAGACATAGTCTCTAATGTGTATAAGGATAAATTATACAAGTAAAACATTGAGCAAAACACGAACGCCTACACACATACCCGTACACACCTACCAGCATAGGTACAAACACATGCAAACTATACCATGAACCAGCTTCTCTTAAGGTAATACCTTCTGTCCAATTTACCCCCTTCTGTAGACCCCTCAGCCCTGACTACACAAGGTACTGCCCTGCCACAAAGACCACAGCAGGGCTGGTCCTGAGGAACTCCAGAAAACCTAGGAGGGCAGGCACACAGGTCATGACAACCCATGGTGGTTAGAGCCATCCCCAGAGTGTGTGCCAGTCCAGAAGAGCAGAGAAAGGGGGCTGGCTCTGTGGATTAGAAAGGGGTCAACTTCCTTACAAAGGGATGAGGTAGGGTTTGCAGGTTAGGGAAAAGGACTAAGGGACTGTGCACAGGAACAGACCCTGCCAAGGGACAGTTGGCTCTGACGTGGAAACAGGAGGTGAGGGTGCAGGCTAAAACCCAGAGGGCCTTGGGGAGCCCCTTTTATGTTCACAGCCCAGACTCTTGTGATGCCAGGGGCAAGGAGGAACAGTGAGTGAGTGAGTGGCTATCTGGGCGGTCAGGCAGGCTGTCAGTCAACTCTGTTGAGCACCCACCTAGAGGTCAGGCGCCTGCCATCCTTGCGTTTATGGGGGTCGCCCAGTGCGGAGGTCAAACACTCATGAAGCTATAGCCATACAAACAGATATAAAACGGCCTCTGTGATGAGCCGTGAATAAGCAGGAGGATGGCTGCCGGAGTGCACGGCAGAGGGATCTGTGCAGTCCGGAAGAATGGGTGAGAGCACACCGACCCAGTCAGGCACTGGGGGCGAACCCCTGTTCCTGTGTCTTCAGTTGATCTGGGCTTCAGTTTCCTCAAATGGTATCTGTGGGATAATAATGATAACACTTACCTCAGCCAACACCTACCGAGGCCCTAATACTAAGTGGTTATCCACCAAACCCTCTGACAATGCCGGCCTCACAGTGAGCAATTGCTAAGCAGTATATAAAGATAA
Organism: Pteropus vampyrus; assembly: GCF_000151845.1. Classification (NCBI taxonomy): domain Eukaryota; kingdom Metazoa; phylum Chordata; class Mammalia; order Chiroptera; family Pteropodidae; genus Pteropus; species Pteropus vampyrus. The sequence goes on along the minus strand of NW_011889021.1, from coordinate 1,117,452 downwards.
TGGTAATGGGGATGATAAGACCTTACCAGGAGGTGGGGAAGGCTTCCCAAGAAGAGGCAAATCGGCTAATATCTGAAGAGTGAATAGGCATGAACTAGGAAACCAGAAGGAAAATGCATTCCATGCTGAGGGAATGGTTTATGGAAAGTCCCGGAAAGGGAAAGCGACATCGTAAGTATTCTAGGCAAGGAAAGTAGTCCCAGGTGTTTGCAGGGCACCTCTGTGTCAAGAAGGGCTTCTGCTAGGAAGCCTTCCTAGATTACCATGAAGTCCCAAATAAAAGCTGCATCTCAGCACAATATCCCAGTTCTGTGACTGAACTAGGAAGTGAAGAAGATGCAAGAAGAATCAAGCTGACGGCCCCAATGAAAACATGAGCATGTGTTGGCTATTGCCTAGACGCACTCACTGTGCCAGCCCCCATGTGGCATCCAGACATGGACCTGGCATCCTTGGGCCAGAGCCAGAGAATTGCTGGAAACTTTACAAGGTTCCAAATGGAAATAAAGATGCCCTTGGGCACCTCCACAAAGGACCACTAGCTATCTTCATCCCCCAATCAGAAAAGCATTCTCAGCTGGCCTGTGGGAAAAAGCTGTCAGCAGTTAGCAAGAATCATTATTTTGGTTAATTTAGAAAATTTGGGATTCACCATGATGAAGCTGGGTGGACCTCATTCCTGAGCATTTCTTGATGAATTGTTTTTTGTTTTGAATTGCTATTATTATCCCATCAACAACAGGAGTTTTTTTTTTAAAAAAAGTCAGGGTAAAGAATATAGAGAAATCCTATTCCCAAGGCTTAAGTATGCTGGGAAACACAACAGGCAGCCACAAACCCAAGCCCAGGACAACCTACGCCGCACTAAAAACTGAGAAGAGGGTGGCCTTACCAAACTCAATGGCCAGTGATCCTCAAATTTCAAATACATTTGATCGTGTTATAAATCTACTGTTTGGCTGCACAAACAGACTTTGCTATCCTCACTCTTTCAACAAACACTTCCTGAACCAGGTGCACTGTACTGGCACCAAGAACAGAGAGGGAGGGGAGAGGTAGGGGCGGGGGGAGGGCGCTGTGCATGCACACGCGTGTGTGTGTGTGTGTGTGTGTGTTTCCCCACCCTTAAGGAGCTCAGTTTACTGAGAGTAACAGTAAGTAAATCAACAAGTTATGCTGATAAGTGCTTTGGGAGAGAAAGAAATGCAGGGCGTTCTAGGAGCCAGGAGGAAGGTCATCTCCAGGTCACAGAGGAATACAGGGTAGAGAAGGAAGGTGTTCAGAAGAGTAGAAACTTGAGCTGAGTTACCAAACTGGGAAGCAGAGGTCAGTCATTCCCAGGAGAGGGCCGAGCTCTGGCAAAAGCACCAAGAGGTGATGGCTGTTGGAAGGTTGGGCTGAAATAGAAATATGGGTTAGGGAAAAAGAGAAATGAGGAAGGTGGCCAAAGGCCAGATTATGAAAGGATTACAGGCCTGCTGATGGGGCTTAGGTTTTATTCTAGAAGCAATAAGGAACCCTCGGAGGATTCTAAGTGGAAGAAAGTCTGATCATGATCAGATGTGTGAATTAGAAACATCATGCTGATAGGCATAGGGGGGCGGAATGAGGGAGGATAAAAATGGACAAAGGAAGACCAATGAAGAAGATTTAAAAAATCCATATGATGAGTCCCTAAATGAAGGAATGCAGAGGGCAGAGTTAGGTGACAAATTAGAAAGATGGGCTCTTCAGGATGTGGTAACTGATGGACAGTGACAGTTGAGGGAAAAGGACAAAGCCAGGGATGCCTCCTACGGTAGACAAACTGAAGGCTTATAGTCCCACCAAGGCAGGGAAAAGGACAAAGCCAGGGATGCCTCCTACGGTAGACAAACTGAAGGCTTATAGTCCCACACACAGAGGGACACATTTATCACCAGCAGAGGGATGAGTCTGAGGTGCCTGCGGGGCAGCAGCCAAGAGTGAGGGGTGGGAGGGGGTTCCGGGCCGGATATGTAGATCTGGGTGACTTCTGGATAGAGGTGAGAAGTGGATGAGATCACCCAGGGAGAATACTTAGGGCAACACAAAAGGGATCAAGCAAAGCCTTATTAAGTTAAGGACAAAGAAAAGAAAACTAGCAAAGCAGAGTACAGAGGACGAGGTCTTTGAGGTTGGAGGACAACCAGGAGAGAGCAGGCCAGGCAAGGAGAGTGAACGCAACGAAGGAAGGGAAGGGAGTGATCAGCACGGTCAGAGACATGAGGGGAGCAATTAGTTGGGTGTTAGCAACCACGGCCATGCAAAAGAATTTAAATGAAGCATTGATGGCTCGGCTGACATATCTATGATCACCTCAAAGAACATTATGATGATTTTTTCCCCAACAGCCTCACTGTCTCTCTTCCTTTCTCGGTGAGGACTTCCTATGACCCTAAATAAACTATCAGCCCCATCATCCTCCACCCCTTCCTCTCACTTTATTTTACTTCACGGCATGATCATGCCCACCTGGCCTTACATTACTGCACAGCTCATACATCTACGTTGTCTGTCTCCTCTACTAGGATATCTACCTAAGAGCACTTGTCCTGTGTCACCACTAGAACCACAGTGCTAAGAGCAGTGCCTGGCACGCAGTGATTAAGCACCTTGTCCCAAGTCACCTGACTCATTAGAAGCAATGAATATTTAGTGAGCACATACTATTTGCTAGATACCATGTAGATGCTGGGGG
>NW_011889021.1:1111203-1114608 GCF_000151845.1 Pteropus vampyrus | reverse complement strand
CATGATGAAGCTGGGTGGACCTCATTCCTGAGCATTTCTTGATGAATTGTTTTTTGTTTTGAATTGCTATTATTATCCCATCAACAACAGGAGTTTTTTTTTTAAAAAAAGTCAGGGTAAAGAATATAGAGAAATCCTATTCCCAAGGCTTAAGTATGCTGGGAAACACAACAGGCAGCCACAAACCCAAGCCCAGGACAACCTACGCCGCACTAAAAACTGAGAAGAGGGTGGCCTTACCAAACTCAATGGCCAGTGATCCTCAAATTTCAAATACATTTGATCGTGTTATAAATCTACTGTTTGGCTGCACAAACAGACTTTGCTATCCTCACTCTTTCAACAAACACTTCCTGAACCAGGTGCACTGTACTGGCACCAAGAACAGAGAGGGAGGGGAGAGGTAGGGGCGGGGGGAGGGCGCTGTGCATGCACACGCGTGTGTGTGTGTGTGTGTGTGTGTTTCCCCACCCTTAAGGAGCTCAGTTTACTGAGAGTAACAGTAAGTAAATCAACAAGTTATGCTGATAAGTGCTTTGGGAGAGAAAGAAATGCAGGGCGTTCTAGGAGCCAGGAGGAAGGTCATCTCCAGGTCACAGAGGAATACAGGGTAGAGAAGGAAGGTGTTCAGAAGAGTAGAAACTTGAGCTGAGTTACCAAACTGGGAAGCAGAGGTCAGTCATTCCCAGGAGAGGGCCGAGCTCTGGCAAAAGCACCAAGAGGTGATGGCTGTTGGAAGGTTGGGCTGAAATAGAAATATGGGTTAGGGAAAAAGAGAAATGAGGAAGGTGGCCAAAGGCCAGATTATGAAAGGATTACAGGCCTGCTGATGGGGCTTAGGTTTTATTCTAGAAGCAATAAGGAACCCTCGGAGGATTCTAAGTGGAAGAAAGTCTGATCATGATCAGATGTGTGAATTAGAAACATCATGCTGATAGGCATAGGGGGGCGGAATGAGGGAGGATAAAAATGGACAAAGGAAGACCAATGAAGAAGATTTAAAAAATCCATATGATGAGTCCCTAAATGAAGGAATGCAGAGGGCAGAGTTAGGTGACAAATTAGAAAGATGGGCTCTTCAGGATGTGGTAACTGATGGACAGTGACAGTTGAGGGAAAAGGACAAAGCCAGGGATGCCTCCTACGGTAGACAAACTGAAGGCTTATAGTCCCACCAAGGCAGGGAAAAGGACAAAGCCAGGGATGCCTCCTACGGTAGACAAACTGAAGGCTTATAGTCCCACACACAGAGGGACACATTTATCACCAGCAGAGGGATGAGTCTGAGGTGCCTGCGGGGCAGCAGCCAAGAGTGAGGGGTGGGAGGGGGTTCCGGGCCGGATATGTAGATCTGGGTGACTTCTGGATAGAGGTGAGAAGTGGATGAGATCACCCAGGGAGAATACTTAGGGCAACACAAAAGGGATCAAGCAAAGCCTTATTAAGTTAAGGACAAAGAAAAGAAAACTAGCAAAGCAGAGTACAGAGGACGAGGTCTTTGAGGTTGGAGGACAACCAGGAGAGAGCAGGCCAGGCAAGGAGAGTGAACGCAACGAAGGAAGGGAAGGGAGTGATCAGCACGGTCAGAGACATGAGGGGAGCAATTAGTTGGGTGTTAGCAACCACGGCCATGCAAAAGAATTTAAATGAAGCATTGATGGCTCGGCTGACATATCTATGATCACCTCAAAGAACATTATGATGATTTTTTCCCCAACAGCCTCACTGTCTCTCTTCCTTTCTCGGTGAGGACTTCCTACGACCCTAAATAAACTATCAGCCCCATCATCCTCCACCCCTTCCTCTCACTTTATTTTACTTCACAGCATGATCATGCCCACCTGGCCTTACATTACTGCACAGCTCATACATCTACGTTGTCTGTCTCCTCTACTAGGATATCTACCTAAGAGCACTTGTCCTGTGTCACCACTAGAACCACAGTGCTAAGAGCAGTGCCTGGCACGCAGTGATTAAGCACCTTGTCCCAAGTCACCTGACTCATTAGAAGCAATGAATATTTAGTGAGCACATACTATTTGCTAGATACCATGTAGATGCTGGGGGGCACAGAGGTAAACAAGACAAAATAGAACTCTGCCCTTAGAGCTTGAAGTTGGAGGTGAGCAGAGAGAAATACCAAGTATTTAAACAGAACATAGATTATAATGCCATAGAACTAGGACTGGAATCTGACTGTTGTGCCTACTAGTGGTATTTATTTCCCTTCCGAGCCCAAAGCTGCCACCTTTTCCAACTAAAGGAAGATTGTATCTGGGGAAACAGTTAAAGTAAGTTTTTGAGATTTGGCCTTAGTCTCTTCCAGAGATCCCACACTTCTACCCTTTTAGTAGACTCCTAGGAAGTGGAAACACCCACTAGAGTCTCCGAATAGTTAACCAGAAGAGCTCGATCTGTCTCTCATCCTTCAGCGGAAGCAGAAGAAATTCCAGACTCAGATGGGAGAAAATAGGGAGTAGCATAAACCAAGGGTCAGATAAAGTTGGGCTTAAATCTCCTGTGACCTTGGACACATTAGTCAACCTTTTTATGACCTGATTTCCTTATTGCTGACTGGGAGTACTACTTCCTGTAGCACAGGTTGTTGAACAGATGAAATAAAATAATAGCTATAGAGCACTCAGCACTGCGCCTGGTATATAGTGAGTGTTCAATAAATGGTGACTCTAAAACAGTTACACCTGTTGCTTGTATCATGCTATCTTTAACTGCTATATTCACGCAAACTAAGCTAAAAACCACTTAGAATTTAAACCAAAGAATGTATTCTTGAAATATTCAGAGCACAAATTGATATCTAGTAGAATGACTTGAGGAATTATTTCAAATTACCATACTTGGGCAGACTCTGCAGTAAAAAGTTTTATGCTAATTTCTTGGTCCTCCAGCTTAGGCAATGCAACTATTTCCCCAACAGATCACATCTTGTCTCATGGCAAGAGTCCAAACATGGGCTAGATTATGTGGTACAAGTTGTGGCAGAGTTATGAACACCACACCTCAAAGGGAATATAAGAACACAATCGCAAGCCCAAGGTACACACGAACTCCCAAACACAGTTTGCCTCCAGAGAAGGAAATGAGAACTGGTCACAGCATGCTTTGCCTGCCTCAAAGCTAACGATTAGGTTATTTTGACACGCAAAAAACTAGATCTTACATATCTCCCTTCTTTTACCACCCGAACTCTCTATGAGTGGTCTACTTTACTAATGTCTCTGATTCTTTATTCCTTGTTTATGTCTGACCTGTGCAACCTGGCTTCCTCTCCGCTTTCCCTCTGGCAGCATCACATTTCTGCAACCACATTGTCCCAAATTTGGAGCTTTCCTTCAGGTTTCTTCTCCCTGGTCCTCTTCCCTTCCGAGGACTCTCTCCTCCCTT
>NW_011889021.1:1099888-1111153 GCF_000151845.1 Pteropus vampyrus | reverse complement strand
CACAGGTTGTTGAACAGATGAAATAAAATAATAGCTATAGAGCACTCAGCACTGCGCCTGGTATATAGTGAGTGTTCAATAAATGGTGACTCTAAAACAGTTACACCTGTTGCTTGTATCATGCTATCTTTAACTGCTATATTCACGCAAACTAAGCTAAAAACCACTTAGAATTTAAACCAAAGAATGTATTCTTGAAATATTCAGAGCACAAATTGATATCTAGTAGAATGACTTGAGGAATTATTTCAAATTACCATACTTGGGCAGACTCTGCAGTAAAAAGTTTTATGCTAATTTCTTGGTCCTCCAGCTTAGGCAATGCAACTATTTCCCCAACAGATCACATCTTGTCTCATGGCAAGAGTCCAAACATGGGCTAGATTATGTGGTACAAGTTGTGGCAGAGTTATGAACACCACACCTCAAAGGGAATATAAGAACACAATCGCAAGCCCAAGGTACACACGAACTCCCAAACACAGTTTGCCTCCAGAGAAGGAAATGAGAACTGGTCACAGCATGCTTTGCCTGCCTCAAAGCTAACGATTAGGTTATTTTGACACGCAAAAAACTAGATCTTACATATCTCCCTTCTTTTACCACCCGAACTCTCTATGAGTGGTCTACTTTACTAATGTCTCTGATTCTTTATTCCTTGTTTATGTCTGACCTGTGCAACCTGGCTTCCTCTCCGCTTTCCCTCTGGCAGCATCACATTTCTGCAACCACATTGTCCCAAATTTGGAGCTTTCCTTCAGGTTTCTTCTCCCTGGTCCTCTTCCCTTCCGAGGACTCTCTCCTCCCTTAGCCTCTGGTTCTGTTCCACCTTCTTTCCATCCCAGAGTTATGCACACTTTCCAAGGCTCAGGCCTCTACTCGTGATGGAAAGAACTTATTTAATCCTATGGCTCCTGTTCTTTATCTCCAGATATACCCTTCCAGGTTTTAGGCCTGCATTTCCAGTTGTCTACGGGACATTTCCTGTGAATGAACCACTGTCATCTTGAATTTAGTTTATCTAAAATCAGATGCATCAACCACCCTTTTCCACACTCAATATCCACATTTCTGTCAATGGTACCATAGTGAACTACCAAGTTTAAATTTTCATCTTCTTTGGCTCCTGTCTTTAAAGTCTAAGAAGTCTGCAAAGCCTATGGTTCTCGCTTTGCAATATCTCTTCTGTTGGTCCTGTGGTCTCATTTTAACCACTTGTTAACCACATGACCTCATGCCTGGATTGCTGCTGCTGCCTTTGAATAGGGCCCATGCCTCTTATCCAGCTATCAGATAAATGTTTCTAACGCATCAGTCCTGCCATTTCACTTCTTTGCCCACAATAATTTCAATAGTTTCTCACTGCCTATGGGACAAAGTCCAAGTGTCTTAGCCCAGCATTCAGGGTCTAGAAAAGGAGTGGACAAAGTATGGCCCACACACCAAATCCAGCCCACCACCTGTTCTATATATAAAGCTTTACTGGAATACAGCCACACCTATCGTTTACATATCATCTATGGCTGTTTTCACGCTATTGTGGTAGAATTGAGTAGCTGTGACGAGAGCACATTATCTATGAAGCCAAAAGTATTCACCATTTCACCCTTTTCAGAAAAGTTTGCTGACCTTGGTCTAGAACGATCAGATGCCAGCGGATCCTGCCAAAGTTCTTGCCCTTGACTCCTTTGGATGAATTTTTGGCTCCTATGGGTCTGCTGCTCAGCTCACCTTCCTTACATCTTACGCCCACCTTCTCAAGCCCAAAAAGCTTATCTCACTCCTTCCTGGGCTTCTCTTTCAAAACAAAGCATGATCTAGTAAAAAGGCATCAAACTTACCAATGAAGTCCTAGGATTCCACATTTGAAAAGTTAAGCTTGGATCCAAAAGCATGCACACTAGTCAACACCACCTAAAAGCCAATGAAATTGAGTTTAGTTTTAAAAGAAAATATACATTTTCTTTAAACTTAAAACTCTCAATAAATTTTGATTTATCATCTTCCCAAGATGCCTATCTCTGCTTCTCTACCTAGAAAATGATGTTCTTCCTTCAAATCCATCGAATGGTTTTTCCCTGGAAGCCTTGCCAGTGTCCCAGGCAGGCCAAGCACACCCTCCTCTCAGCTCCCATGGAACTCTGATGAGACGTTTATGGCAACAGTTGGCACAATGTAGCATCATTTCTTATTTAGGAATGGGGATCCCTACATTGTAGGCTTATCAAGAGAAAAGATCTGGTAAATTCACTCCTTCCCTTACGCCCACTGCCGGCACACTACGGGCATTTAGATAGTTCTCAACAAATATTTGTAAAATGGGTGGAAGAAAAATCTACTCTGTTCATTAACACATGCCTGGGTATCTAAAATTCTGCTAGCCTACAATTTTCACCATACAAATGCCTACCTCAATCCTACTGCTTTTACTAGGCAATGGTTTAACAGGAAGGATTAATGAGATTAATCTTCCAAATGCACTCCCCTGGGCAGAAACCTCTACAGGCTCCTTAGATTCTTCTAAGATGGCAAACCCAACTCGAGAGCCAGGCTGCCAGGCCTGTATCAACTGGCCTCGTCTGACTCTGCAAGCTCAGCTTGCATGGTCACCCCCAGTGGATCCTACAATCCAGACAAAAAGGGCTGATAGTGAATATATATATAATAGTAAATATATATATATATATATATATCAGCCCATAGTAAATATATATATATATATATCCTTCCCTCCCAGCATTCCCCGTAGCTGAATGTCTTCCTCTGCTTCTCTCCACTTTATCTCCTTCTACTGAAAAGCCATCCATTTCAAACATAATATTCCAGATCAAGTTCTCAGTTCTTAGGGAGGAAGTGTGGCGGGCAATAAGTTTTTTCTCTCTGATTTTTCTTCTTTTGTGTGATAAAATACACATAAGAAAATTTACAAGCTTAGCTATTTTTAAGTGTATAGCTCAGTGTTATTAAATACATTCCTACTGTTGTGCAACCATCACCATTCATCCCCAGAACTCTTTTCATTCGCAAAACGGAAACGTTACACCTTTTAAGCAATAACTCTCCTTTCTCCTTTCCTCCCAGTCCCTGCCACCCCAAAATATGTGTGGAATAAATGAATGAACAAATGAAGACCTCAATGACTCTGATCTCGACCCTCCCCATAAAAGCCAGAAGTCTTGTCTCTTCTGCTGGACTCCCATTTGTAATATCTTCACACCTTAGATTTATTTCAATCAATCTTAAATGAACCTCATTTTGCACAATTGTATTCTCTCTCTAGGCGGGAACTATGACTTATTTAAAAGGTTAAGCTTGGGTACAAAAGTACGCATTGACCTATCCTCCATATCGCTAGCTCCAATGGGCAAGTCTTAGTCCTCATCTTACAGCTTTTGCTACCAGTTAATTATTCCCTTTTGTTTGACTACTCTCTTCACCTGCCTTCCAGGATAGCACTCTTGATTTTCCACCCACTTCAGTGACTGTTCTTTCTCTTCGCTGGTTCTTCTTCATCTCCCTGCCTCAATGTCGGTGTTCCAAGGCTCGGTCCTTTTTCTCATCTATTCTCTGTATACCTTCAATCACCCCCTTGGTGATCTCGCCTAGCCTCAGGGATTCAAATATCACTTTTATGCTGATATGCCCAGATTCCTCTCCGAGCCTGGACCTCTCCTCTGAACTCCTGGCTAGTACATCCTATTGCCTGCTTCAAGTAAGATGTCAAGTGGACACGAGGTCTGTGTACACGTTCAATGTCTCAAACTTAACATGCCTCACACAGACCCTAGACCTTCCCCACACACCTGTTCCTCCCAGAATCTTACCCATCTCAATTTAAGCCAACAGTCCTCCAGTTGCCCAGGCCAAAAGGTCTGTGGTTACTCTCATCTCCTCTCTTTCTCTCTTACTCCACATCCAATCCTCACTCAAACTGGCTTTTACCTTCAAAATGTATTCAGCTTATGATCATTTCTCACCCCCTCCACCATTACCATCCTAGATTTTACTCTAATAGCCGCCTAACTGGTATCCTTGCTTCTATCCTTGATGTCACTCCTACCTCCACCCACAGTCCATTCTCAATAAGGGAGGTGCTCTTAACAACAAAAGTCAGATTATATCATTCTTTTACTTAACATCCTTAAAAGTCTTTCTAGCAAGGACAATGCCAAAAGGATGAATGTTTTTAAAGTAGCCTAGGAACAGACTGGTTGGAAAGGTAGGGTCTTCAGGCCAGTGTCCTTCTCCATCCACTTATTTCTTGACTGGCAGTCCTGACTGCATCTTCTATTATCTGATTTCTTAAAGAAAGGAAACTTTTTAAAGGGAGAAAAATGCAATCAATCAGCTTCCTTTTCCAGTCAGTGCACCACAAGAAGCCAACAATACATTTCTCAGAAAGCAATAAGATATGTCGAGTCTGCTAACACTTAATAACTGGTTTCTAAAGATAAAGCTAGCCTTTCAGAGAACAGTCTTTACCTCCTGGTGGTGGTGATTCTGCCTTAAGCCCCTCTTCTCGCTGTTCCATCTAGCTGGTCACCAAGCCCTGTTCGCCTAATTGTCTCTGGACTCTATCCCTCTCCTCCACCTCACTAATGCTGTGGCTGGAGGTAAAATCCAAATGAAATAACTAAGGTCTCATCAGTTCTCCTTGGAGCTACAGCAGCCTCTTAATCAGTCTCCCTACCTCTAGTCATTTGCTTATTTCCAACCACAACCTCAGACAGTACCTGCAATAATTTTAAGTAAGCCTAAATTTTATCAAGTCCCCTGCTTAAAACTCTCCAAAGAGTTCTTACATTGCCATACTTTAAATTCTTCAAATCACATTATAGTAAGCCATAGTAAATATATATATATATATATATATTTTTTTTTTTTTAATCTTCTCTAGATGTTTTTTCTTCTGCCTTCTTCTTAAAAAGCCCTTGCTTGCCCCAGTGGGGGTGGGCAAATGATTCAGCCCAGGTGACAGTACTCCAATCCCTAGCAGCAGTGACTGGTCCAAAAGGATAAGCACATTGCCCAAGCCGAGCCAATTGAAGCCTTTCTCCAGAGTTGATATACAGATGCAGAGAAAGGAATTCTCCCTTCACCGGATTTGTTAAACTGGGGCTGACAGCAATGGTGCCCCTACAGGGAGGGTGGCCTGTCTGCAGCGGAGAAAACTTGTACCAACACACAAAGCACGGAAGGCAAGGAGCCAGACAGACCACTGGCAATATCAGCTCCCACGGTGGAACCTCTTCCTTTTGTCAACCCCTATAGCATCCTTCTCAGTTATGGAACCAATAATTCCCTACTTATGCCTCAGGTAGCTGGAGTCTCAACAGGCCCACTATGCTTTTCCAGTACCTGTGCCTTTCCCCACATTGTTTCCTCTGCCTAGAATGCATGCTCTTGGATTTGTACACAGCAGCCAGGCTTCCTTGAAGGGAAGCAGAGTTAGTCCAAACTTTCTAGGCCTAAAACGCCTAGAATATATCCCCTCTGCTGCACTTACACTCCTCCCCTCCTTCCCAATCTCATAGCCAGGTGCCCAGGCTAGAATCCGCAGATTCGGCCTCATCTCCTTGCACTTCCTCATTGCCCATGTGACTTTCCTCTTGTTCCTTCTGCCCCATGTGTACTGTCACAGTCTAGAACCTCATTATCTCCTACCTGGATCCAGGAGACAGCTTCCTGGTCTCTCTGCCCACCCCCCCCACCCCACCCTCAACCATTCCTCCACACAGCTGTAGAGGAACCTCCAACAGCCCTCCAACTGCTTACGAAGCCAAACCCCTGGTATTAGGCCTTTTAAAGACTAGCCCCAACCTATATTCTCTAATTTTCCCAAACACTTCCAGATCTAGGAAGATGGAGTAGACTTACTTTTCCCTATTCCACCTGCTGTACAACTAAAATTCCTGGGCATTATTTGTAAAACAAACATAAGAAGATTCTGAAAGGTAGAGTGAAGAAGGCAGACCAATTAGGAACCTCAGGACCCTAGGAAGGACACTGTGGTGAGTTCCTTGCATTTTCTTTTTGCCTCATATGTCCCAGACTTAAAAGTGAAGAAGCTGGCAACCTGGAAATGCCAATAGGCACAGACAAAAAAGCCTCAACAAAAGCTTGCTCCCTCCAGCAAGACAGAAAACTTTTCGGATAATAACTACTCTATTTCAGCCAAACACCACAGAAAACTTTATGCCCCACCCATGCCCATACCAGCAAAGTGCAAATGACATTTGGAAAAAGCCCTAAAGCTCACAATACACTTAATGGTGAAAGACTGAATGAATGTTTCTCCCCAAGAATGGGAACAGGCAGTTATGTCCACTCTCACCGCTCTCACTCAGAATAGTACTAAAAGTCCTAGCCAGCACAAGAGGCGATGAAAGGAAATAAAAAGATACAGATTGAAAAGAAAAAAAATAAAATAATCTCAGACTGTGTTGGTAGGAAATCCTGTAGAATGTACAAAAAAAAAAAAAAAAAAACCATGCTTAGGACTAATTAGTGAGTTTAGCGAGGATGCAGAATACAAGATAAAAATTTAAAAAGCGATTGTATTTTTATATACTAGCAAAGACTTTGTGGACACCAAAATTACAAATACAATACCATTCACTATCTATAAAAAAATAAATAAATACTTAGGTGTAAATATAACCCTTTCCAACAAATCATTCTGTGTTCTAGCCAAATGAGTCTGTCTCTGTCTTGAGGCAGAAACAGTATATTTGTTTCGCTCTCTAGTGAAACTGAAATACCTGGCCATTCCCAGCGCCTTGTAGGCATGCAATATATATTGCCACAGCTTTTGCCCTGCTTTGTTTAACATAGACTTTCTTTCCCTCTATGCTCCCACTGAGATGACTGTCTATTAAAAAGTTCCATCTCTAGTTTCTGCCTTGGCAGGTCATGATTTCCAAGGAGGAACCAGGGAAACTGTTTCTGCTCCCACTTCCAAACACACTTAAGTTCTCACATGATAGATAGCAGGGATTGGAAGTGGCCTCCATAGGCATCTCTCGGCCACCCAGAGGGGACATGAGGCCTCTTCCACATCAGTCTAAGGGGATCCCAAGGCTTGGCCTGGAGACCCCAGAGACTGATGTGAGACCACTGCTACTATTGCCTCGTCTGTGCTCTGTGCTAGGAGCTAGGAATGCCCTCTCTCTGTCTGAATGCGCAGTTATGAATGAGAATTGCTGTCTGTGCTGAAGAAAGCGCTGTGGAGAAGAACCGCTATGGGAGATGGGTCAGGGCCCAGCGGGCATCTAGGTATCTTTTTTTCAAATACTTTCCTCCTCTTATTTCTGAGGGTAGAAAGCGAGGCAAATAGTCATTAAGCAAAGCCAAAACCTCAGAATAATCCTGATTCCTCTCTTTCTCTCACAGCCCACCATAAATCCCATAGCAAGACCTGTTCCACTCTTATTATGGATCTCGAATCTAACCATTTCTTACCATTTCTACCATGCCCACCACTCGGGACCTGGCTGTTCTCATCACTAACCTGGATAAGTCCAATAGACAATGACTTCTCTCCCTGAGTCCTCCTTCCTCCCTCAGTCTATTCTCAACACAGCGGCAAGAGTGATCCGTTCAAGATGTAACTGAGATCATGTCATTCCTCTTTCAAAATCCTGAAATATCACTGGCTCTCTTCATCATTCACAATGCAACCAAGTCCTGACAATGCAACCAAGTCCTAGCCACCATTACTTCTCTGCCCTCACCTTCTCCTCACTCTGCCCCAGCCACCTTGGCCACCTTTACCCTGACGTTCCCATAGCCTAATACTCTCCCCCATTTAAACACACAATTCACTTCTTCACCTCATTCCCTCTGGCATACGCTATGCTATGAGTTCACCAAAATCCATTCCCTTTATCTTGTAGGTATATGGTAAACTACATTTCCCTGCCTCCCTTGCAGTTAGGAGTAAATGTGTGACAGTCAGGCGGGCCCATAAAAACTTTCCCGCAAAACCTTCTCCTCCAGCTGAATGGAAAGAAATCTGAAGGCCTTAAAGAGGGCATGTGGGTCCCTCAATAATCACAAGGACGTATGACTGCTAAGCAGGAGCAGCCGCACTGAAATTTTTCTGTGCAAGAAATAAAGTTATCTTGGGTTGATACACTGAGATTTGGGGGTTTGTTTGCTACTTAACTTTCTCAGTGAGGCCTTCTTTAATATTCTATTTAAAATCCTCCCAACACTTCTTAGCTGACTTCCTTGCTTTATTTTTCTCCATAGTCCTTATTACCATATAGCACAATGTATATTTTATTTATTACTCTTTCTCTATCTCCCCAAATATGAATGTAGGCTGAAGGCAGAAATTTTTGCTTTTTATTTTTTTCCTTCTGCTATATCCCCTGGATCTAGAACAGTGCCTGGCATATTGTAAACAACTGTTCATTGTTGAATGAATGAGTAAATTGAATGAATGGAGTACATGGGCTTCAAGGTCAGAAAGGCCTGAGTTGAGGCCCGGCTCTGCCATTTACCAGCTGTATGAAATGGGGCAAGTCACTCTACCTCATTAAGGCTCATTTTCGTCATCTGTAAAATGGGAGAAGTAATATAGACTTTCTTTATAGGGACTGGGAATAATTAAGATTATGAACATAAGTCTCTTAGCACAGGGCCTGGTAACAGCTCAGGTTCCATAAATACTACTGCTATCAGTTCAAGGCCAGAGGACAAGACTGGGTATGAGGCCCTAGCAAGATCATTGGTAAGAGGCCACATTTCAGAGAGGAAGAAGCTGCAGGTATTTACATGCACAAACTCCTTTGAAAGAAATTGTGGCAAACACCTAGGTAGTGAAATTCAAGAGCTGCCTAAAAGTTCTCACTAAATTGCCAGCGATTAGAAAAACATGACAACTGGTGTCAGGGGCGATGAAAAGTGTGTGCCAAGTCTGTAGAGAAGTGCTGCTGTGGAGAGAGCACCACCCAAATGATGAGAGATCACTTTGTGCCTTTTAAGAAACAATTTTCACAACAAAGCTTGAGAAAAGAGAAGTCTCTTGCATCATGGGAAACAAGGTAATAACGCTATAAAAATGGAACTCAAATAAACCACACACAGAGCCCACATGGGCCCAATTTTCCAAGAAAAATAGCAATTGCCACAGCGTTCAGATGAGGGAGTCACACTCGTGCCTCAGCATAGCAAACATCTTTCAAAAATCATTAGGCTGCAGAAAAGCCACCGGGTTTGCCAAATTAGCAATGCCAGCTCTCACCTGCCCCTCTCTGTCATGCTCGCCTCTTTATACTGATCAAAGAACACGGACAATGAATACCTAATGCCTATCTCTGCTTTGCCATCTTCAAAATATAGAATCCTCCCAGAATGAACAGCGCCACATAGTTAGGAGAGCCCAGGCAGCAGCTTCTCATGGCTGCAGCCTGGCTGTCCTCTCACCAAAGGCCCTCCTGGCTTTCTCCTTGGCTTGGGCTTGCTCTCAGTCTCAACTCCCAGAAATCTCTGCAGCTGTGGGCCTTGACGACCCCCCTCCTTGAAACTCCTTCTTCCTCGAGGCTCTCAACAAACTCCTCCATTCCCATCTCTGCAACCCCTCTCATCTCCATCTCTGGGCCCTCTTCCACCTCTGCACTCCTAAATGTTGGTACTACAAGCCTCTAAAACACAGTGTCTGCCTACCTCCTGGTTCTGTGTGTGTTCTTCCTCTATATCAGAGGCAGAACAGCTTCGTGGTTAGAAACAGAGATTCTGAGGCCAGACCAACTGGATCTAATCTTAGCTCTATAGCAGTATGATCTCGGGCTATTAATCAATTGCTTTATATCTATTTCTTCATCGGTAAAAATGGAAACATGATAGTACCTCTTTGGAGCACTGTAGGGATTAAAGGAGTTAATATACATAAAGCTCTTAGCACTATGCCTGGCATAAAGTGCTACCTATGACCACAATTACACGTACCCATTGCTTCAGCCAAACCCCAAACTTACCCTCATGTCCTCCTATCTTCATTTCCTCTACTCAGTCCTTTTATCTTTGCTAAGAATCTCCAGCCCTATCTCAGCCAGTCCTTTAAAAGGTGTTGACAGAAGCAACCGCTCCATAATACCTTCCTCGATTCCCCAGTTGCCCAATGATATGGAATTCCTTCCTTTTCTAATAGGATGGGGCTGACCACTCCCAGTTCATGAGATCCTCAGAAACAAGGATGTATTAGGTTTTTCTTCCCAAATTTTTATTTCCTACACTGTAAAAACTCAGTAAATATTTGCTAGATAAAGCTGAAATGCAAAACCCTAGAGCATGGCTCTACATAATCAACCCAGAGAATGAAACGACAACAATAACAACAGGTCAGCAGGAAAGAGGAAGCCTTTCCCATCATCCCAAAGCCAACACAGAGCTCAGGCTTAAAAGAATACTGGGGACCAAGTCTGCGATGTTTGTTTGTCAGTTTCATTTTAAGTCATTTCCTAATGGCCAACGAAAAACCAAATCCTTTCAGCAAGTGTGCAACCTGCTTCCACTGCTAAGAGCACATCCCCACAGGCTCATTCTGGCTTAGGGAGACTTGTTTTTTCTAAGAAATTCTATTTAATTATCCTTGATTTAGGGCATTTCTTAAACACATCCTTAAGAAGTGATCTCACTGTTTATTTTGTTATTATTTTAATCAAAGCTTCAAAAGTATAAGGGCACAAAATTCCTCAGTTTGAGCAGGTAAATCACTTATTAAGAGAATGTACTGGTTTACTTCTACACTTAGGAACAAACAAGTCACATATTACTTATAAATACACAGCCTTTCACTTACATCTAATTTCACATCACCATTGCCTTGCTTCTCATTCATGGAAAACACGACAAAGACGTTCCTGGCATTTAAAGATATATTTAAATCTTAATATATCCTCATGACATTCTTCTTGAAAAAAGGAATTCTGATTCTCTATCTAATCTTGGGCCATTGCCATTAGCTAGATAAATGCCAACCTAATAAAATGATTCTGTAATACACAAAGATGGCTTAATGCAGCATTAGCTGAAAGAGTAAAAATTAGAAGCAATCTAAATGCCCCATTACAAGCTCATGGCTTATTGAAGACATTCCCTTGATAGAATATTATGCAGCCATCTTAAATGAGCATAATAAAAACTAGGGAGCCACATGGAAAAAGGACATAATCTTAAGAGTAACAGGGGTGCAAATGTGTAGGGTTACGTGTTTGTGCTATCAAGGTTGCCCCAGCTGAATAGATTAGGCCCAGGGTT
>NW_011889021.1:1052588-1099838 GCF_000151845.1 Pteropus vampyrus | reverse complement strand
CCTTGCTTCTCATTCATGGAAAACACGACAAAGACGTTCCTGGCATTTAAAGATATATTTAAATCTTAATATATCCTCATGACATTCTTCTTGAAAAAAGGAATTCTGATTCTCTATCTAATCTTGGGCCATTGCCATTAGCTAGATAAATGCCAACCTAATAAAATGATTCTGTAATACACAAAGATGGCTTAATGCAGCATTAGCTGAAAGAGTAAAAATTAGAAGCAATCTAAATGCCCCATTACAAGCTCATGGCTTATTGAAGACATTCCCTTGATAGAATATTATGCAGCCATCTTAAATGAGCATAATAAAAACTAGGGAGCCACATGGAAAAAGGACATAATCTTAAGAGTAACAGGGGTGCAAATGTGTAGGGTTACGTGTTTGTGCTATCAAGGTTGCCCCAGCTGAATAGATTAGGCCCAGGGTTTGAAGTCAGCTGCAGGGAAAGTTAGAGGAAAGCTAAGAAGAAATCTCAGTAAAAAGGGGCAGAGAGGATGGCTTTAGCCACAAGAAGATGAAAACTCTTCGCGTGGAGCAGGGGCCGGACACAGGAGTGTAGTATGGGAGACAGGAGAGGCTCTACCAAGCCAAGGTCATTTCAGGAACTCCACCCCAAAGCAGGCAAGGGGAATGGGAAGAGAAACCTCTCTAGGTTTGCAGAATGTATCAATCCCTGGGTGAGTAAACAATTTTCAAAACCCACACGACATTCTGTGTCAAGCCCAGTCCTTTCCGGATCACCACCGGAAAGCTCAGTCCCTTCCAAGCCTCCGAGGCTAATCCTGACCCACGGCAGGAGGAGTTTAAAGGGCTCTAGTCTAGAACACAGGGATTTAGCTTGTTTGCTGCTAATCTGGTAGATAAGGAAAGTGAACCCCCAAGAGAACAAGCATCTTGGCCAAGGCCACACAGAGAGTTACTGGCCGAGCTGACACTTATAAGAGTTTGCCTGTCTCTGGGTTTGAAGCTCTTCTGTAGAGCAACCTGGTACAAGACTGACTGCTGAGTTGGACCACCTGGCCCAGGACAGAGTGCAGGGACCCAACAGTGGCTTATGGATAAGTGAGCCAAATCAGAGCCGCACAGGAAAATCCCAGGGATGCCAGGACACCAACAGTTGCCCCCAAAGAACAAAAGCCCC
The DNA here is from genome assembly GCF_000151845.1 of Pteropus vampyrus. NCBI lineage: Eukaryota > Metazoa > Chordata > Mammalia > Chiroptera > Pteropodidae > Pteropus > Pteropus vampyrus. The sequence goes on along the minus strand of NW_011889021.1, from coordinate 1,098,688 downwards.
CTCCTGTACCCCAGTCCATGCCAAACTCCTGCACTTTGTTAGTTCAGCTGAAGCTCAGATGCCCTGTGGTTGCCAACGCTGGTCCCCAATGACATGGCCTATGGCACTACTGTGCCACCTGTGGGTCCCACAAGAAAACTCCGTCTCTGGACAGAAGAAAAATGACTCCAAAGTTCCTCTTCATAACTCCTGCTCCCCTTGATTCCTACCCTACCCCATCAGAATCCCCACTCAGGACACCCCCTGCCAAATACAAGAAGCCGAACTCATTGCCTTGGCATTTAAGGTCCTCTCTCATATGGCCCAAATCATCTACCGAATCATGCTACACAAAGCACTCACCCCTCTCCCAAGAGTGGACAGGGGATGCTCCCCTGTCCTTACGTCACCTCCAGAAGCCATGCTTCGCCCCACCCCCCACAATCCCATAAGAGCCAGCTCAAGCTTTCTCTCATTCTACCAGTCCTCCTCCAAACACACCGGTGTTGCTCACACTGTCTCCACTGAATGACCCCAACCCCTGGAGGCCTGAGCAGTCAAAGGGCCAAACTCTCAGATGCAGAATGAGTAGGTCACCCATATGTAATCATCCAAAGAAGTATGCACAGGAGGTCCTCTAAATGTAGCATATTTGCTCTAAATATAACATTAGTGATTCCATCATTTAAGTGGTTGTCAAACTCTCCCTTGAGCCTCCTTGGGAGAGAAGGAATGCGAACATTAGGCAGTGATGCTGGAGCCAAGACCAATGGTAGGGGTCCTGATGGATTCAAGAACTCTTCCCACCTGTCCTGGCCGCCTGCAGTGACCACTTCCTGAGCTCCTACTACATGCCAACTGGTGGGCACAGGGCACGTAAGACACAAATCTGAACAAGCCAGTCTTTGCCCTGCAAAAATTTGGACTCAAACAGGGAAAGGAGTAAGATAAGCTCCACTAACGTGGCATGATAAATGCCACACAGAAAGAAAAGGCACAGAGGGAAGAACAGCAAGGAGTAGAGGTGTCGTGATTCAATTCAACCCAAGAAGGGGCTGAGCAAGGGCTCAGAGAAAGCTAAGTGGGAGCGAGCTGGTCCAAAGGGTAATCAATAACAATAGAAATAGTGGCAACCAGCATTTATTGGGTTGTGCTCACTATGTGCTAAGCACTGTACCAAACACTTCACTTGCTTTATTGAAAACTCATTCCATTCATTATTGAGCCCCTACTATTTGTCTGGCACTGTTTTAGGCACTAGGGATAGAGCAGAGAACAAAACAAACACTAGTCTCTGCCCTCATAGTATATCTTCTATTGAGAAAAAATAGGCAATAAACCAAATAAATAAGTAAACTGTAGAATATGTTAGATGGTGATAAGTGCTAGGAGGAAAAATAAAGCAGAAAAGGGAAATAGGGAACATCTGGGGGGGCAGTGGGCTGGGTGGTAAAACTTTAAATCGGGTGACATTTCAGAAAGGAGCTGAAGAAGGTAAGTGAACAAGCCATACAGATATCCGGGGGGAGAGCATTTGTGGCAGAGGGGCAGTCCGGTGGAAAGAGCTTGAACAGGAAGCATGCCTGACATATTTGAAGAACAACAAGAATTCTGATGTAGCCGGAAGTGGAACGAGATAGGGACAGGCAGGATCAGTGCATACAGCTGCATGAGTTGTGCACTGCATAACTCAGGGGGGCACCATTCACATGAACAACAATGAGTTATGCAGAACCCAGTGTGCTCAACTATACACCAGAGGCTGGGGTGGGAGAGGAGATCAGAGAAGTACACCAGGAAGGCTTGTGGACCATGTTAAGGATTTGGCTTTTCCTCTGAGTAAGACAGGAAGCTACTGTCTAGAGGGTTCTAAGCCAGAGGCATGACCTGATCTGACCCCACCCCTGCTTCACTAGCTAACTGGGCAGAGAGTAAGTGGTAGCAGGGCAAGTTTGGAAGCAGGAGATTGCTTCAGAGGCTACTGCAATAGTCACACTCAACTATATACTGGATTATTCTCACAATCTCCTGAGGCAGGTTCAATGATCACTCTGTCATAGATAAGGAGACTGAAACTCAAGAGAGATCTGGTAACTTGCCCAAGGACACAAAGAACAGGACAGATGGCCAAGTCCTAGATCTGATAGAGAAGTATAACAAGAGAAGACTCAACAAGGATGCTCAGAAAAATTGCTTACTTTTGCCCAACTCCAGGCTTTTCTGGGTAGTCAAAAGCCAAGCAGTGATGCAGAAAGATCCTATGAGAGCTGGTCATCAGGAGTTTCAGAAAGAGCAATAGCATAGAAAAATATGCTAAATACATGCAAAGGCCAGACTCTGAGCCTTCAAGAAAAGGTTCGGGGGTGGCTGGCTGATGAAGAGGCAGCAAGAACTTAATTAAAACTAGTTTCCTGCAGGTAACAGCCCAATATCCCACTGGAGGGACATTGACAGTCTGGTCTTCATTAAAAGTCAAAAACAAGGGAGAAAACACGAGCTTGCCTTCAGACAACGCTGCAGCACGCACGAACATGGACTGCTATGTGCAAATTGGCTCATCACTCTTCAGAAAAGATGGACATATACCTGTGGCAGTCTAGAGACAGGCAGGTGGAGTGACCAAGAGAGCCAGCCTTGAACTCATGCCGCCTTAGCTTTTGCTTTCTCCTCCTGTAGGCCCTGGCTGGGCCCAGGCTGACTGAATGGGAGAAGCAGCTCAGCTTTACCAAGAGGTCTCCATAATTTCATCCCTCCAAAACAGAAAGCGCTACGAACATACAAGGAGTCAGGCCTTGGAATCATGCCCACTATGGCCCTCATGCCCCATTACAAATGGGCACATGTAACCACCTCTGGGGCCATTTTTACAATCTGTTATTATAACCATGAGAGCAGAAGCCAGGTCTGCCTTGCTTATCACTGTGCCCCCAGCCAGTATCTAGAACAGTGGCTACCACATTGCAGGATGTCAACAGAGGAATACATAGCTCAGGGACAGCCTGGCTTCAAACGCCAAGCAGTTATCTCCAAGAGCCATGCCTGATCTTGTCCTGCCCAATACCTTCCCCAAGGTTCTCAGCCAGCTCAGTGCCCTTGCCCCTTCCTTGCCGGCCTGACCCCATCTCTTCACTGCATCTCAGGAGCACTGCTCAGGCCCTCCACCTGTGCAATGACAAGGAGCAAGGAGAAGCTGCTACAGGAAAAAGAACAACAATTAGCTCTCTCCAGTCTATAAAAATGGTGGGATGAAGCCACAAACAAATCTACCAAGTCATAAGCAGATGGAGGGGATGTGAACTAAGAAAATTAGAAATGGAAAGGGCATGGGAGAATAAAGGACAGGGTCACCCGCTCCAGGATAACAGAGTCCAGGGTACCTGAGGGACACAGGAGTACAAGATAAAGGATAAAACAGTCACATAGTGAGTGGGAAACCTGAAAAAGTCATTTTCTTAAATGACTGTATAAAGGCTAGTCAAATTCTAGGAGGAGAGTTGCTCAAGATATCTTTCCTAACACATTGTAAACCCTTAGCTTTCTATGTTGCTTTCCAAAAGGAAAACATCCTCTTTATAACAAGTTCCTTAATGCCTCAGTCAGAAAGTCGTCTACATAGATCTGAGTTAACATGAGGGTTTATAGCCCAGGCCGAGTTGCCAAAAATAAAGATTCTTGATTTGGCTGAAGAGTATTAATTTGTGGGACTAATTTTTAACTGAACTTTGATGAGTATATGAGTAATACATGCTTGTTATTGAAAAATAGGAAACCACAGAGGACATGAGAATAAAAATGATCTCTAATTGCACGAGATGAGAACCACTGTTAACATTCTGGTGCACTTCCCTCCTTCCATGCATAAGAGTTTTTAACAGAGTAAAGTGCATACTGTGAATATAATTTCAATTCCTGCTTTTTTTCCAGTGAAGTCCATTTAAAAATACTTCACTGAGTTCTAAGAAAGAAGTGCACCTTCAGTGAATTAACAAATTAAGTAACAAAATGAATCAAAGAAAGCCTTCTTGAAGTAAAAAATAATTGATTATTCTACTGAACCCTGGTTTTCCCAGCAAAAGAAAAAAATCTCTATCGCTAGATTAGAAATTGCCCAAAAGACAGAAACATTAAGCTCATCTTTGTATCCTCTTACCTATCTCATATTTCCAACAAATAGTTACTGTTATGAACAAGCCACACATTTTTTTCCAAATCAACAGAAGAATTTTATAACTGCATCTGATTATTTTGAAGCAAGAAATCAAGTTTTGGTGGCCTTGGGAAGGTTTCATCTTCCAATGTGCAGGTGGACCAAACCATTTTAAAATGATCAGTTCACATTCATGGACCATGACATCCAAATAAAAGTCCTATCTCCAGTTTTGTTGTATTCTGTTACCTAAATAGTGGAGTAAGCAAATGGCCTTGCCAAGGACATATATGTGTCACATGCTAGCCTGGTTAGGAGCTGCTCTGATATCTGCCAGCATCCTGGTGGGGTACCTGGTTTTACATGTAGCCCCAAGGCTTTAGTCAGGCCTTAGCACAATGCATTTTCCCCATCTCTCATAATATTTCACATTTCAATGCACTTTCCCTACCTCTCATAATATTTCACACTTCGAGAAATGTCCATGCCAGACATTGGGCTGGGTGCTAGTGTCATAAAGGTGAATAACACAGATGCTATGCCCATGTCCATGAGGCTGCAGATTGCATACCACTTCCCCACACATTATCTTCATATTAAGCTGAGAAGACAGGAAAGGCCATCACCATTATTCCCATATTTTAGATGATAAAGCAGATATTCATTGGAATATTTTGCTCCAGGTGATGAAGTGGAAGGGCTGGACTCAAACGAAGGTCTCTGACTCCTAAACCAGTGCTCTTTCTATTATATCACTCACACTGATGAATTTCCTCTAACAACTAAAGTCTTCTGGATTATTCATATTCCTTCCAGCACCTGGGTTCTACCTGGCTGCCTAGTTTCTGAGCAATGAGCTGCCCTGGCCTCTAGATGGCTGCATATGCCCTGATTTCTGTGTGCCTGCCTGGACTCAGATTCTGACCCTGGACTCAGATATCTTTCCAGCTATTCTGGCACCAGCTTCAAATTTTATTTACTCTCTCCCATTGGTACCATGATATACCAGACTGCTAACTTCCCCCAATGTTGTATCTCTTCTTCACCCTTTAAAAACAGAGGTTTTGCTGGATGCATGGCCTCTCAACTAAAGATATCTCCCAGCCTCTTTTGCAGCTAAATGTAGCCATATGACTAAGTTCTGGCCACTGGGATGCTATTTGCAGGCCTAGCCCTTAAAATGACTGCATGCGTGCCCCTTGATACCTTCCCCTGGCAAAGAGTAAAAACCAAAGCTTCCACTTTCAACCACCAAGTGGAAGCCACTTATTAAAGATAGAAGCCCTAGACCACTATCTACTCTAGACTAGCACATGAGAGAGAAATGAGCTTCTACCTGGTTTCGGCCTTTGTGTCTATGGATCTCTTTAATACAGGAACTTTACTGTGTCGCAACTAATAAAAGAAGCTTGAGCGAGACCAGTCCAATATTTCTTAGCATAGCCCCTTGTCGCCAATGAAATACTGTAAAGGGGATGTTCAAAACTACATAAGAAAGTGTTCCATTCAGGCTTATTTCATGGAAAACTTTTTAAAAAATGAAACTAGGACCTCAAAGACAATTTATGTTCAGGTCACAGGAAAAACTGAGAGGGCCCAGAAAAACAAATCAGCTTTCTGCAGTAACAGGAGGGAAGAGAGTGCTACGTAATAAGCATGACCAGTCCTCTGACAGCAGTGCACTCCATTCCTAGAAAAGGCACTGAGAGCTGGAATAATGTGAGCCAAGGCTAATTTCTCCATGGAAACAATGTGATAATAAGAGCTTGTGTTCCTAACCAAGAACTCCATGGTCAAGTTTTTAAAGGAATAATATAAACTCCATGTTTTATCATCTATTAAAGCCATGGAACTTTTAAAGCTAGAACTGCTGATTCAATAACATACCACAAAGGATCTATGTATATTTTGAACCATACAAAGTAGGTGCAAAGCAATTAAACCCAACACAACAACCAGTCATGTGACTTTTATTTATTCTGATTCAGTAACTGTGTAGCACAAAATATTTCACTTAAAGTGCCTGCTGACTTCTAAATACAGTAAATCAGAACATTTAAGAACACTTTCGATAAAGCAAAGAGGAAGAGAGTTGAAGTTAAATCAGAAAAGCAGGGTTTAAGTCCTGGCTCTGCCACCGACTAGCTTTGGGAGCCTGAACAGTAGCTCTCTAGGTACTTCCCAGCCCGTACGACTTGTCCTTATAATATCTCTTTTCAGGGGGTTGTTGTGAAGACTAAACAAGACCATGCAGTAAAAACTGCTTTGTAAATCATACACAGAGGTAAATGGTGTGTTACCAGGATCATGACATTTGGAAAAGCTTTTGTGGGGAGATTTTCATGAGCATCAACATGAAAACTGAGCAGACTACAAGTTTTCCAGCCACATTTTTTTGAAAAACCAACCCAGAGCAATTTCTTTTGCTGTCTTCTTTCCCTCTCTTTAAAACTCCCCACGTGTATTAGCCAGCAAGAGTTAGTCAATCTGCTGCATTCATCACTGGCATCCATTTGCTGATGAGCCACAGAGCAGCCAGCGAGAGCTGCTAGATGTCAGCCATGGCTGTGAAGAAGGGAGAGCCACAGTGAGCTGAAACCACTATGTGGCAACATGTCTGTCGACCAAAAATGCCTTCCAAAGACCCACAGTGCTGTCAGAAACCTCAAAACCAGAGACAGGAAACATTTCAGGGGGCCAGGAAAGGGAAGAAGAAGGTTACAGCTGTTAAGAGTGGACGCTTCAGACTGAGACTGTCCTTGGTTTGAATAACAGTTTTTCCACTCTCTGTGAGTTCTCTGAGGTATTTCTAGGTCTCAGTCTGCCTAACTAGAAAGTGGGACTAATGGTGCCCACCCCACAGGGCTATGGTGAGGATTAAATGGGGAAAGGCATGTAAGCACTTAACACAGTTCTTGGCAGATGGTAAATATTCAAAGGTTAAGTAGTGCTATTAATAATTAATAATAATAATAATGACAATGACGATGATGATAGATACATCATGCAATACTAACAAAAATTAAGATTTGGCAAATTTTCAATCCTTCAATGTCAAGAGTTTGCTACAGGCTTTGTAACCGGGTAGTAGCTGGCCAGCATACTGGCTCGCCCACTAATTCCAAAGGCTAATCAAGGTTCTTCTGGATTTCTGCCTAATGCCCCAGGATAGGTGAAGCATCCAAGAATGCTCAACTGGTCAGCTGGCTATACTCTGACACTTGTTTTTCTGGTTCACAGCTGCCCATTATAACCCTAACAGGTCTATGCAGAGAATAGATTAACTTAGATATCTATGTCAAACTTTTCCATCCAGGCCCAGGCAGTGGTTCCCCATCTGTAAGGCTGAAATATACCATCACCTTTAAAATATGGCCCTACCCAGCAAAGCGAGGTCTATCAGCACCCACTTGATGGACAGCGCCACATCCCTAAACATGCCCCGGAGGCAGGGAACTTCCTTCTGCACCCTCCAGGCTATCCCTGTAAGGCCAGCACACCTTCACTGTTAAAACCTAGGAGCTGCTCCCTACAACCAGGGAGCAAATTTATAGCTTTCAAAACCTTTCCTTATCTCACTCCTGCTTCAGAACCACACAGTAAGGGGCTGGGCAAGAATCGTTATACCTGTCCCACAGACAAGGAATAAGCCAGTTGGAGACATTAAGTGATTGCTAAGGCTATCTGTTGCTTAAGTAATGGAAGCACCTTAGAATATAGGTTATCTAGCCCCCAATCCGGCGCTCATTGCAGAAAATGTGAGTATTTGTTTTTAAACATTTGACTTTCATTAATGGTGCTCTGCTTCTGAAGAATTCATTAACTAAGGTTCCATGGTCACAGTACAGTGCAGATTCACATACTTGAAAGCCGTTCACACAGGCAGATGTTCCCCGCACTCTAGAAATCTAAAGGGTGACTGAAAACAGCCATGCCGATTAACATAATTGACAATTACTTCCCGGTTCTGGCTTCCTCTCACCCTCTGTCTGGATTCAGCTAGCAGCCTCCTATCAGGTCCCTGCTGCAGTTAGTGCTGGAACACTTATACTGGACTAAGGCTGCAGGGAGAATTATTTCACGTCACTATCATAGTAATCATAATAAAACAAATTTAGTGGTTCTCCACTGCCTGCCAGGCTCTACCTCACTAAGTAAACGTTGACTTGCAACTTAACCTCACTGTTTCTTCATCTACGAAATGGAGTGGGTTAAATAGAGCCTTGTCTATTTTCAGTGCATGACTCAAAAAGCCCCAACCAAACCCAAATCCTGTATCTGGAGGATACTAGGAGACAGCAGGGTCCACTGATCAAGAACCTCCGGGCCTGTTTTTTAAGCCTGAATCTACTGCTTATCAGCTATGTGACTTAGGCAGGTTATTGGATCACTCTGTGCCTCAGATTCCTCATCTCTAAAATGAGGCTAATAATAAGACCCACTTCATGGGGTTCTGTAGGAATTAAATGCAATAATACATGTGAAATGCTAAGAACATCATAAGAACTATATTAGAATTATTATCATCTGAAATGACATGCTTCAGGTTTAGGCCTTGAATGATCTTCCAAACTTAACTTCCTACCATTATTTAAGAACCCTCCATTCTAGGCAAGTCTATGTCCATGAATATGAACTGATCATTCCTACCTCTGTGCTTTCAGTTGTGCTACGTTGCCACCCATCCACTCCCTGGAAACGCCTGTGCTATCCTGGTCTGTGAATTTAAATCCTACCCATCCTTAAAGGCCTGGATTAAACCTGATCATTTCCATGAAACCTCCTCCCTACCATGACAACCTGCAAAGCTCTCTCCGGCCTCTAAATTTCTGCAGCACTTATAATTTAGACCACTTTATTGGCATCATACATGGCCTTGGATTATCTTCCACCAGTAGATGAAACTGCAGGCTCTTTGGCCACAACAACTATTTCTGCTCTTTCTCTGGGTCTAGCATGGTGACTGATATACGATCCTTCAGATGTATACTGACCGAGTAAATAAATGTGTAGTACTATGCCCAAACAAACACATAACAAGTTTTTCTTTAAGTTGATGTCGTTCAGCTATTGATTTGCTGTACTTTGAAGCCAATTAAAGATAACATAAAGATGAACATCAGCAGGGCAGGGACAACCACTGCTGGCTAATTCCCGATCATCAGTTAAAATATACTGACATATGGCCAACCTGAAGAATAAGAAAAACACAGATGCCAAAAGGAAATGGTGACCTAAACTCCAAAGTCCCTTGCAAGACCAAGTTCATGAGCCTGTACTATTACAGAAGGAAAGAGAGTTGAGGTGTTCCCAAGATGAATTCATTCATTCAGCAACTATTTATTGAGGGACTACTTTGCACAGACACTGTCTTAGTTGCTGAGGATACAGCAGAAAACAAAACAGACAGAATTCCTGCTCATATTCCGGCATCTAAGGAGGAAAGCTAGGTATAATGTCACCTTCTGGCTTCAAAGTGTAATCTACAGAGCAACAACTTTTTGCACGAACTCTTTGCTATGCCTTCAAGCAAGATAAATAGATAGATAGATAGATAGATAGATAGATAGATAGATAGATAGATAGATAGAATGTACTGACCAAACAGAGGCAGTGCTTAAAGTGCTGTTACTCCCAATGAGGCTTCCCTCACTCTAGAATGTACTGGGGATGTTCACAACATAACATTCTGTACGCTAAATCATTTGAACTCTAAGTCCCTAACACCCTAAGTCTTGCTTAAGCTCTGCCACTAACGTCATTTAAATATCAAACTTCTCAAATAGCAAATTTGGCACATGATGCCAAAAACAAAACTCAGAGGTGGGAAAGGAGAAAGGGAGAGACGGTAGTTAGTTAAAGGATCAGTAGTTTTCACCGCTGAAAAACCGGAGGTTCTTTTCTCCTTTGGAGCAGAAATCTCTTCTATAGTCTAAAGCCTTAAAATTTTTTTTTTTTTCCTATTCCAGCAGCTTACTGAAAATAGCTTTGCATTTAACATTTAAAATTGTTTTGATCCCACACTCTTTCAGCTCTGCTCTCTCTTGCAAACTCATTCCATTCCCTAAGGGCATTTATAAGTATATTTCATAAGCAACAAACCATAGTCCCCATTTTTATCCCTAAGAGTTAAAAAGAAAAAAAAAATGATTTACATAATTATATGGAAGATAAGTTGGCCAAGAACACAGGAATCTTATCTGGACCAAAAGTTCTAGGACAAAATTTCTTTCAACTCATCAAGAAAGATAGCAGATCAAAATCAAGGTTCATATTGAATGCGTAACTGTTAAGCACCATACATGGAAACTTTCTGAGCTCCTCATTATTTGTATGCCATCTACTTCGTCAAAAAGAAATTGGAAGTAGCCATCTGAAGGCAGGCTCAAAAATGAAACGTGTGTTTTCCTGTCACAGTAAGAAACAAGATTTTATAGCCAAGAAGGACCTGCAAAATCAAAGTTGAATGGGGGCAACTTAAAGTTATGCAGCAAGACAGAGGCTCAGCCAAGACTAGAGCCTGGGCATCTCCCAGCTCCCAGTCCAGGGTTTTTCCCACTCCCCACACCACTGTCTCATTTATAACACATGAAATAAAACCATAAAGGCACAAAGGTAAAAATCCCTTTTATAAAACTTTTTGACAGACTGGAAAAATAGTAGGAGACGTGACAAAGGTAAATTAATGCAAAAAGTAAATGACCTATAATGCTTTACAGATGAGGGGGTTCAGCTTCAGAAGGCTTAATTAATTCTGGTAATGCTTCAGTACTAAACAGTATGGTTTCAGCTATAGTCAGCACTAAATGGCTTTTGTGGGCTTGCCTAGGAACTAAACCACCATTTAGTTCATTTTTTTCTATTAAAAAAATTATCCTAAATTCCTATCAACTGCCTTACAAATGAACTTTTGGAACAAAACCTGTTTTTGAGGTGACTGTGCATGTAAAACAGAATTGGAGCTCTGAAACGCTACACTAAATATAAATAAAACAGTAATAGTTGGTGATACACACTAAGAGTATATTTATAAGAAAGCCCTACAAACTCTTAATTTGTGTATATACAATATAATGTTTTATTAAAAGCCTTCTGAGCAGAGTATAGCAAACTGGTATTTATACAATATATAACCAAGGGCAAATGTTCCAATTCTGTATGCAAGTATTTACAGGGCCTTTCTAGCACTGGGCTAAGAGTTACGAGAAGGATAAGACATCTGTAAACAAGGAACTCATAATCCGGTTACACTGGCCTTTACTTTCCTCGAAAACAATCATGCTACCTCCAACCTCAGGGCCTTTGCACTTGTTGTTCCCTCTTCCTGGAATACTTTCCCCAGATCTTCCTGCAGCTGAACTCAAATGTTACCTCTTCAGAGAGGCCTCCGTGGAGAATCCAGCTAAAGCAACCTCGTTCCCATCATTCATTACTACTATTTCTTTAATTCTATTTGATTGCTTTCCTAGCATCTATCACTACCAGGAGTTAACATGTTTAACTGTTTTTTGACTGCCTCCTCTTACTAGGATTTTGTTTTGTTCACTGCTGTGCCTTCGGTGCTATGCACATGATAGGCATCCAATAAACTTCACTGAATGAGTAAATGAGTAGAGTTGGAGAGTGGGAAGTGAGGACAAGATAATTATTCATGAAACAATTTAAAAATGAGAGAACTGACCATCCTGATTAGATACGATATTATAATTTGCTAAATGTGAACTACTAATGCTTCTGAATGAATGGCTGGCAGTGAAAAGTAAAAAGAGAGAGAGCGTGTGTGGGCACGCAAAAAGGGCAAATGTCATCAGGGAGGCTTCCGAAGAAATGAGACTCAAGGCAGGCTGGGGCAAAGAAGAGAGCCTCTTAGGTCGAGGGAGTGACTTGAGCAAAAACATATACCAGGAGAGAGTATGGCACGGGATACCCCTGGCATGGCAGGGCAGAGACAAGCAGAAGGAAACCTCGGGCACTGGGCTTTGATAGAAATGGTGGTTGGGGATGAGGAGCAGGGCTGGTAAGAAGGAACAAGGTGAGACTCTGGAGAGCCTGGAGGACTGGACACTGGGCGTCAATCACATGCTGATGGGCACAGGGTTGTTCTTGGAAGGCAAAGTTGGCCGTATCGTGTGGGAAGAAGTGAAGGAAGTAGAGCGTAGAGCAGAACACTGGTTAGAAGATGACCTGGGTAGTCCAACTAGGAGGGGCAAAAAGAACTTCTTCCCTCTGCTTATACACGAGAGAGATGTAAGTAAGCGAGATGTCAAGGTGTTTTTTCCTCTTTAAAAAAAGACAATTTCCAGAGTATCTCACAATAGCATTCCATGGCAGATTCAGGTCAACTTCCCGTACATCCTACAGTTGGAGCACTCAAGGAGGATAACAGAAGTTCAGAACGATAGCTCCGAGGGCAGAGCTTGTCTTTGCACGTCTTCCAAATCCAAGATTAATTATATTCAGTGCAGCCTATGTTTATTATCTTTTTATTCTTTGGGGGAAAAAAGTGGCATCTAACTTCCCTGTGCAGTATATATTTGAACATTATATAACACATTTTTATGTAACAGGTTCTTGACATAAAACAATATTTCCCTCACTATATAATTTTATTTGGGGGAACAACTGGCATTAAATACACACAGACACACACACACACACATACACCCGGGCTGTGGATGTCTGTCTTTAGGGTAAGGAGCTGGGAGAGAGGAGGAAGAAGGTGAGAGACTTTGAAAAGGTCCCCTCGCAGTGAGGAGCTCTGCAGATGGCTATGATGGGGGCAGGGAGTAATGAGTTCTGTTCAGAGGTTCATCTCACACAAGAAGCTGCTTGGGGAGAAGTTGGCTGAGCCACATGCAAGGCCTGCCTGTGTAAGAGCAATGCCACAGAAAGGCAGAAGTAAGCAAGAGAGATAGAAATGCACAATAGGATGTAAGAATAATGCTCACAAGCCCTTGTGTCCCACTGCCAAAGATTTTAGTCTTGCTTAAAAGGATGTGCATAACACATCTGTCAAAAATAAGACTGGTCACCATTCACTGAGGGCCTAGTAGGCTCCTGGCATGGTGCTGGGTGCTTCACATACAGGATCTAATCCAATAGTTCCTCTCAGGAGGCATCTGCTACAGTGATTAGAAAGCAGAATCTGGAGTCCCTGTGCACAAATCCTGTCCCACCCGCTACCAGATGAGTAACCTTGAGCAGTTTATAAAACCACCTGACTTGTGGATAAATGAGGATAATCATCACACCTACCTCATGGGGTTGTTATGAGGGTTAAACAAGTGAATAAACATATGATGACTGACACAGAGAATGTTCAATAAATGTTAGCTGCTACTACCATCATTGTTATTCCTATTTTGCACATGAGGTAAATCAGACTCAAAGAAGCTAACCAATTTGTCCGGGTCACACATTTCAAACTAGTCGTCGAAGGCATAAATACATGTAAATGTTTTACTCAGTATATATACAAAATCCAACGGGTAGAGTATTAACCAGAATATTAAATTAGCAGGGCATCCATCCCCTTCTTTAACCAGGGTGGATAAACAAGAATTTATACTATTTAAAAGAACAGCATGTACTAATGTAAAAATCATTTGCAATCATATGCCAGCACTCAACATTCCCCTGAAACAAAGATGACTAAAGCTTATCCAATTCCATCTCTTAAATGTTATGTCCCCAACTCAAGCTCTCCTTCCATGTAGACCTATTACTCATGACCATGTCCACTTATGCCCTTGTCGCATCCCTCATCTCATGCCCCCACCTCTCTGCAGGTGTATCTCCCTTCCCTCCACCTGCTTAGTCCTTGAGTGCCTATGCCTTCCCATCTCTTCTCTCCAGACTGTTAATTGGAATTGGACAAGCATATCCTGAAGGCTCCCTATGCCTGTCATTTTGGGAAACCAAAATGAACTCCCCACAAAGTGCTTGGCCTGAGCAAGCTGGTGAGACATTCTCAGAGACAGCCCAATATGATATAGAATACAGCAGTACCTAAGAGAATTAGAGCTAGATCCATGGCTGGGGCACACTGCTTCCAGGCAAGGGGAGGAAGAAAATCAAAATGAAGAAATATCTCCTTGAGGACCAAGCATTTGAGCTGGGTCTTAAAGCAGAGTACGATTTCAATTTGAGGAGGCTGGGGCATGGAATGGCCCTTCAGTTTGACTGGACAGTCCTATGCACACAGGAAGGCCTGGTAGACAGGTGGGCTGGATATGGACTGGCAAGAAGGAGCAGCAATACAGACATCTAACATTCACTGAGTGCTTACTATGTGCCATGAATAGCTTCAAGTATTTTTAAAGTTTTAACTCATTTAATCCACACCACAACTCTTTGAGATAGAAACTACAGTGATCTCTTGTAGATGAGGACACCAAAGAGCAAAGCAATTTGACCACAAGTCATAAAGCCAGTAAGGAGCAGTTAGGATATGAACTCTGGCTCCAAAGTCTATGCTCTTAACCACCCAACCAAACTGCCTCTCAGGACAGCTTGGGAGTGAGGGGGTACAAGTACCAGGGTGTTAGGAGGATGAAATGAGACAGTGCTTGCAAGTAGTTTGCAACCTGTAACACCAAGGCACAAATGCTGGCTATAGGCTGCTGTTAATGTGTATAGTGGAAGTGCTTGCAGCTGAAGCAGGAGAGACAGATCAGGACTAAAAATGGGACTCCGGGTGAGGGAATAATATGAAGAGTGGAGGTCAGGACAGACACCTACCTTTACGGTATGCAGGAAGAGAATCAAAAAAGCATCACAATCCAAAGGCTGAGGAAGGAAGGGATTTCAAGAAGGAGGGAAAGACAGGTAGGGTAAAAGCTGCAAAGGGGCCCAAAACGACCATTTTGGACCAAGAGCGGGGCCCCTAGAATTCAAGACTTAAAGTTTTTGGAAGGAAATCTTTGAGAAGAAATATAAATTAGGGTGGGGGCTAAGAATGGAAGAGATGACAGCGTGGAAGAGGTGAACATTCACAGTCCTGTGAGAGGCTGCCGGCCAGGCAAGAAAGAGAGACATACAGACTCAGGGGCACCAAGTGTAGACATATGAAAGCTGCCTGCTGTGGGCAGGCCCATCACAGGTCTGTGTCTTTCCCTCTCATCCTTCCTCTCAAGACAAAGGTTTTTCTGGGACTGGTAAGGAGGATGAAGACAAACGGTACAAAGGATATTCTAGTGACAGGACCCTGGCAGCGGTGGGAGGGAGTGACAGCAGGCACGAAGGGAGGGCTTCCTGTGTGCCAAGCATTTTACATGCATCATCTCCCTTGATTCTCATACAGACTCCATGAGGCAGGCACTGTCACTACACCATAGAGAAGGAGCCTGCAGTCAGGGCGGGGGGAGGGAGGTAGGGGTGGGGCCGGGGGGAGTGTCAAAAGCCATACAGCCCAAACCCAAGTCCTAGGTCCTTCTACCAGAATCCAGGCTCCCACCCAAAGTGAGGGTCCAAGAAGAGGGAACAGAAGAGATATCCACTTGCTTTTTCTGAATTGAGAGGAGAGGAGGAGGCACAGGGTAAAAGACAGGACATTTTGAGCAGGAAGCAAGAGATACTGAGGGAGCTTAAGTCAGAGTAGGTCTTGTTCCAAGAGAAGGAGAGGAGAAAAGCCAGGGTGGTGTTTGGGGGTAAGTCCAGGTATTGTGATAAAGTGGCAATGAGGAAAGATCTATGGGAGAAAGGTGACATGCCTGTGTTTCTGGGCTCCTAACTAAACCTCAAGGTCCACAAAGGAGTTTTTTACTTCCTCGCAAGTGTCTACCATCAGGCTAACTAAAATCAATACCTATAATTGTAACATTGCAAGGGACAGAAGCTGCTTCTTTAATATTGTCTTTCTCCCACCATAGTGAGAGTTGATGACAGAATCATAAATAGAAACTCACAGAAGAAAGGCAACCCTTATACCAAAGGAAGATATTAAATATTTAGTTTACATATTCTTATGCAGTTTTGTTAACATAGCCAAGTCTTTCTACAGTGCTTGTCCATCATCTGGTATATAAATAGGGTAGAGATTGTTGGTGTAGAGGGAAAAATCTGAAAGTATGGTCACTTCCTTTTCCTCCCTGTGGTAGGCAAACCTCTTTTGCAAATAGCAAACTCCTGAGAAGTCATCATTTTATAAATCATTTGAAATGGATTCTTTAAAACACCATCTGTTGATCTGTTTAAGTTTCTTCTGAAAATGGGACTTCAGCTCAGATGTTCTGGAGGTTCCAACATGTAAATACCAACCTGAATTCAAATGTATTAAATATTTAGAGATGCACAGAACTTTATAGCAGAAGGAACCTTTGAGATCACCTTGTTCAACTGCCTTACTTTCACTGCCTTACTTTCCATCTGAGGCTAATAGAACCCAGAAAGGTTTAGCAACTTGCCTCAAGAGGTAAAGCCCCAAAAGCCTAATTCTGGGCTGGAATCAGGATGTTTTAACTTTCAAGCTAGTGCTCTTCCATCACACCTGCTCCTTTCTCTCCCCCTTGTTTTAAATTTAGGGATTGGAAAAAGGTATAAATTTAACTATAGTTTTAACTTATTATTATTATTATCATTATTCACTGGCTACATCTACATTCAAAACCAAAAGGTGTCTACAGATCTGGCTTTAGGTGATACAATTTTAAATCATGCCTAAGAAATTTTAAAGCCTTTTAAATATGTTCAACAAACTGTTTTAAAGACTTATCAATAAAGTGAACTCAGTAACAGAGCGTGGACTGAAAGATTCAATTATGTGTTTTAAAAAATATTTTTGGAGTTTCATTGATATGGAAATCAAATTTAACAGCAGTGATGTTTTTTTTCTCTTGCAAGCACAGAGAGCATGAGATTATTCAAAACTGCTCAGGAGCAGCAATGATTATTTTAAGCTCATGATTCAACCAGTACATTAATTAAAAACTCCACCAAACCAAATTGACAGATCCTGATATCAATGGGACCAGAAGAATTAAAATAATAGTTATCATATGAAAATAGATTAAACGGGAGAGAACAGCAGCAGATGTTAGAAGGACAAATAGCGAGAAAAGTGTTGTGGGAAATGACATTTATCTTTTAAAAAAGTAGATCCTGGAAACATAGGTACGGTCAAGAAATGTTTCTTTATAAATACCGAATCTTATTTCTGGAAGCTGGGTGGTAAAATTTGGCTAATATTTCTTTGCTGACGAGCAACTATGTAAGAGGGAGAAGAGACCGCAAACGCCAAAATGCCAAAACAACGCTACATAACCGGGAAGGCGCTGAGGCGGGGGAAGGAAAAGGGGACAAGGAATGCGGTATGAGGGGTGTTTGCCTGGTCCCCCGCCGGCCAGCACAAACTTGACAACCGATGCCAATGTCCGGTGTAACTCTTTCTTCCCCTGCGCCTGCCTTCCGGCACCTGCGTGTGCCGCGCGGCCGGCTCTCAAGACCCCTCAGGGCGGCTGACTCGGCGCCTCACAAGGTCGGCATTCATTTCTATTCTTCCACTCCTCCGAACAAACGAAAGCTCTTTTGGCTGTCAACGCACGGCAATCGCGAGCGGGAACCTTTTTTCTTCTCTGACATCTGTCAAACCTGGTGCTCAAGCTAGCCTTGCTGCGCCCTCAGCGGGGCTCCAGGGCTCCCCGGCCTGCGGCGGGCCCACACCTGGACGCCGGGCTACATCCCCGCGCCGTGGGGCACCTGCTCGCATACTCACTGGGGCCGCTCCCGGGGCTGCCCAGGACCCAGACGGCGCAGGCCGGCCGAAAGTTCGCAGGCTGGGATCGGCCCCATCTCGAGCCGGGGATTCCCGGGTTGCTGCGCCAGCCCCCGCGATAGGGCCAAAGGGGAGGGCAGGCTCGGACTCCCCAAGCCCGACGGAGACGCCCTCCCCGCCCCCACCCAGCCCTGCAGGCTCCCGAAAGGGAAGTGAAGGAGAGGAGGAAGGGCAGAAGCGGAATCGCTCGCCCAACGCCCTTGCAGGGCAGCGGTCAAGGATAGTCCTCTCGAGGGTCCCCGCAGGTCCTGGGGATACATCCTAGGACTTGCCCTCAGCCGGTCATTGCTCCCAAAGAGCGGAGCTGTCCCTTTAAGAGGCTGCTAGCTGCTCCCTATCCCCGTCAGGTAGCGATGCCCGCGGAGGGGAGGTGGGTACTCCCGCGGACACTTTCCCGGTCCCTTTAGGGTCGCCTGCGGCACCTTTGCGCGCCCTAGCCCGCAGCACCAGCCCCCGCGAGGGAGGATGGGGGCGGACGGGCGCGGCGCCTTTAAGGGGCGCAGCCTCCCCACGGCCCGGGTGGGGGTAGGGAGCGGGCACGGGCCCTTTAAGGCCGGCAGCGGGCACGTCGGGCAGGGTTCCCCGGTGGCCGGGCTGCGCCCCGGGCGGCGGCGGGGTCGCAGCGCCTGCTAGGTTGCTAACGGCCCCCGACGGGGTGCTCCGGGCCGCGCCGCTGTCCACCGCCATCCCGACACTCACCGTGGCTCTCCGAGAGCGCCCGCGCCCGCGCCCCCACTCCGATCCCGCGGCGGCGGCGGCGGTGAGTCCGGCGCGGGTAAACAGGCACCTCCGTCCCTGACCTACTTTCTGCCTTCCCTAAATGTCGCACCACTAACCTACTTTCCGACCAATCCGCTCCCCGCCGGCCCAGGCCCGGCCCCCCGCCCACCAATCGCTGTGCCCAACCCCCCTTCCCCGCCCACCAATGGAGGAGCCGCGGAGCCCGGATACCTGCCTCTTTCCGCCAACCAATCCGAGCGCCCAAATGGAGCCGGACTCAGTGGTCCCCTCTGACCAATCAGCGCGCGGCTCGGTGTCCTGCTGGCCAGTTGTGTGGCTGCTAGAGAGGCCGCTGGCCAATGGAGAGGCGGAGGGGGCCGGTTTACCTGCTACTTTCCCGCCACCAATCGCTTGGCACACAGAAGCGCACGCCCCGAGGAAAGGACCAATCTGCGCGCTTTCTCTGAATTTCCTCGCCCCTGCCCTCTGCCTTTCCTTTCAGGTCTCAAGCTCACCGTGGCCACTGCGGGAGAAGACGCCGTGCTCCTTGCAGTCGCCTAGGATGTCCTCCTTCTCTAGGTCCCAGGCTTGCATCAGGCTCACCTATCTCACCTCTGTTTCCCCTCCTTCACTCGGAGCACCCTGACTAAAAGCTGTATTTCCTCACTTCCCTACCACAACTCCATCTAAGAAATCAATTTTAGGGAGAAGGAGCGCTATACCCTTCCTGAAGCGCCCTGGTTTGCTGAAGTCCAAAAGAGAGAACGAACACAGTATTTCTAGAAGGCTTTTCCATCCAAGTGTTCTTAGTTCTTTTCGTTACTCTTGACCTCCAGGCGTCCCGCTGGAGCCGTCATTCTCGTTCAAAAGAGGAAACTGAAGCCCGGAGCGATTCCATTGCATTTCCTTCCAGTAGCCAGACTTTGACCACCTACTGTGTGGCAGACACCGTCCCATTGGCCGCGGTCTCCACCGCAAAAAATGTGTCCCTGGAGTGAGACAGAAAGAAACAAGTACAGAAAATATAACAGTATACAACTTGAATACGACAGAGAATCTGTCCTTTTTTTTTTTTTTTTTTTTTTTTTTTTTGCATCTTCAGCACTTAGGAGAGGGCTTTTAGTGCAAAGAGCTCCCAACGCTTCTAGATGTCAAATTCCCTGAATACAAGGACTATTCTTTTTTTATACTCACCCGGTGCCCCTTTAGTACCTAACAGCGGTAGAGTGGAGGGTTGGAGGCAGGAGCCTGGCACTGAGTAAATGCTCCATAAACGTTCGTTGACTGGATAGTGAACAAATGGAACTAAATCACTGCACTCAATTCTGTGGCCCAGACTATGATTCTAGAATTCTAGCCTTGTTCCTTGAACAGAGACACTGAATTTTAAGCATTGTGAAACTGGTGCCCATCCCCAGCTCATTGCTAGGCACAGAGCAGTTGCCCAATAGTGCTTGTGGCTTGACTTTTTGAGTTTGACTGTTTTCAAGGTCAACCAACTTCATTGGCAGCTTATTACTTTTCCTAAGTTTATATGTAAGTGGAATCATACTGCTGTTAACTTTGTCTCTGCCCTGATTTCATGAGGAGACCATTCTGTGTAAGTGGGATTTTAGCAATGCACTTGTCAAGATATTGTGGACAAGATAAATATGAGCCTAGATTCTAGTATAGGTAATTGGACAAATAACTGGTTAACTAACCATAACCTAAAGATGCTGATTACTGAATCCATGTTGACCAGAAGGAAGGGTAGAAAGAATTAACATTTGTGCAGAATCTATTCTGTGCTAAATGCTTTCTCTGCATCTTCTCCCTTAATCCTGCAGCCCTGTTTTACAGATGAGGAAACTGAAACTCCTAGTTTAACCAGCTGGCCCAAGGTCACACAATAGGGGGCATGCCATAATTCAAACCAGGTTTATTTAATTTCAAAACCTTTATGCCACACCAGTTACCATCAGGATGACAGTAGGCTCTCTCCAGTTAAGGCTTGGCGAAGAAAAATTTTCTACATGCACAGAGAGAGGGACCAGGATGTAAAGAGGCTGGGAACTAAGTTATATGAGGAAAGATTAAAGGAAGCAGAAGGGTTTGCCCCAGGGGGTACAAGGTAACTGTCTTCACATATTTGAAGAGTTGTCAAATAGAAGAGGAATTAGACATTCTTCAAGGCTCTAAGGGGTGGAAAGGGGACCTGTAAATAGAAACTCTAGAATGAATAAGTGTGAAGAATTTTCTAAAAACTAAAGCTTCCTTTGCCTTGATAGGTTGAGTTTACTGTCACGGAAAGTGTCCAAGTAAGAATTGGATGACCATGTGGTGGGAGAGGGGCTGGAATAGGTATCTATTTAGGACTCTGCCCCTCTGAGATGATGTGATTCTATCATCACACTTTGGTTTTCCTTTTTTAAGGTTTACCACCCTGACTTTTCCTACCTTCACAACAATCCTGTGGCCTCAGTGGCCAAGCTACTGTTTCTCCTCACATGCACCTATTCTTCTATACATAATTATACTTTCCTTTGTGTTTCTCTCTGTTGGAGATCCTAAACACCTCCATCTTCCACTGGTGCCTACTTCCTATTTACTGTCTACCTTTCAGAATATTGAATTTTCAATTCTCTGGGCACTGTTAAGATCACAATATTGTCCTCAATCTAAAATTCCCTGGTCATGAATAGAATCATATAGATAAAAGGAAAGGAAATAAAACATTTATGGAGCACGTACTATGTGTTAGGTGCTTTAAATACATTATCTAATATAATCTTGACATTAACCCCAGCAGTTGATATGCTGACTCTCCACACTTGCTAGCTGAAATGATTTTTATCAACTAACTTAAACTTTGTACCTCAGTGTCCTCATCTGTAATATGGGAATAACCAATTATCTACTTCACAGAATTGTTGTGAGAATTAAGTGAGATAATAAACAGAAAGCCCTTAGCACAATGCCTGGCACACAGTAAAGATTCAATATATATTAGCTTAATGATATAAAATAGATATTTACTGTGCCCATTTTAGAGATAAAGTTAGTGAGCATAAAGTAGTGTAATCCATAGTGGTTCCTCAAACTCTGATTCAATGGTCATGTCCATTAGCATTAACTGAGCAGTTTTTTAAACTAAAGATTCCCAAGTCCCTTTCTGGAAGATTCAGATTCAAGATCATTGGGATCTGAGATGCAATCAGATTTGAGAACTGCTGGTCTAATGAAATAAGTGCAGGCTTTGAAGTCAAACAGACCCGAGAAGCAAAATGACAGGACCAGGGAGTTATGCAGTTGTGCTCTCTTTGGAAGGAAGTTGAGAAGTCCTGAGATGGACATGTTAAATTCTTGAGGACAACCAAGAGGAATGTATTGCTATAAATAACAACAATAACAAGAACACTTACTGCAGGTGGAGATGTCACCAGCCCTGTTCTAAGAGCTTTATATGCCTTACCTCATTCAAGTCTCACAAATCTCTATAAGGCAGGTACTTCAATTATTCTTATTTTACATATGGGGAAACCAAAGCACAGAGAGGTCCTGAGGTCTCAGGCTACTTAGGCATTCTGACCCAGAGCTCACACTCTTAACTTCAGTAAGTTGCCCCGTCCTTTGGAGAACAAAGAAACTTAATAATTTAAAGACATAGATTCAGGGGTCACAGATCCAAAGTTGCTGTCATGAATTCAGAAGTGGTATTATTTTTTAAATTCTTCAATTGATTGGGGTTTCATGTAGGAGAAATGAGAATACCCAGGATGATGTCTCAGGGATAGAAGTGTTGTCTCACACTTAGGGAAAGCAAGAAACAAAAGCCTCTTCAACTAACTTAACCCCAAGTGACAGATTAATTAGGAAGAGACAAGTGTATCTCATGGAATAAGCACAGCAAATCCTCACAAAGGACTAGAATTGAGACACCATTAGGCATAAAACAGTTCTCATCTCCTCTCTCTGGGGTCACATGGCCTCTCGCCGCGTCTTCTCTCTGCCCATTTGCTTTATGATTCTCTTCTGTAGGTCTTCACCCTCCACCCCATTTCTACATAGGCCTTCATGAATGCTCTCAGCTACTAAGGAAAGGGTTTGAGGGGGAGAGGGAGAGCATGCACAGGCTCAGATAGGTAATTCTCAAATTGGGGAGCATGAGTTGAGCAAGATTCCCCAAAGGTGCTTACTGAAGTGAAAAAAGGATCAGAACAGGAGAAAATACAGAGTAATAGAGCAAAAGAAGGAGAAGTAAGAAGTGAAAAGCCAGGTTTGGAAACCCTGGGAAGAAAATCTCAATAGACAGATTTAGAAGGAAGATAAAAGAAACTTACACTTGAGGAAGAGGTTTTGGTTAGAACACAAAGATATATGATGGTAAGAAAGCAGTTTTACTAAAATTGCTTCTAGAGCCAAATGTACCAGAGAATATTGGGGAAATCAGAGACAGAAACAAGCAAAGTCGACGTGGTGCCAGAAAATACAGATCACTTTTTGAAGACATTTGTTATTTAAAGGAAAATTAGAAAAGGAATCATAACTATCTGTTAGCAGCCAATCCAATTGAAAATGGTTTCTATGTATATGTGTGGTCTGATTTTTTAAATTCAAGTTTGACATATCTAGGTATATAAAAATGGGAATTAAAAAAATCAGGCATTAATGGGTTAATCAGTGTTTATAACTCTTCCAGCTGCTTTTAAAAATACTTTCCTTGCCTCTTTTTTGAATGAGATGGCCATAGCAGCTCCGAACGGGAGAGCAATAATACCTCACTTGGAATGTGTCCTAGACCATGTAATTAAGCTTTAGACTAGATCTCGCTTACAGATGTGGCCAAAATTCCAGTGATCTTGGTGCTCTAATGTCAAAAGAGCTTTTCTATTTGGCCAAGGGGTGTTTGCTAGAGGGAGCTAAAGCACCAGTGACCATATTGTTTCTTAACAGAAGCCCTGAAGAACAAAAAGTCACTATCCTCACCAAACGGGCATACTTTTTGTCCTGCTTTGCTAGAATGAAAAGCACTAAAATTCATTTTCTGGATAATATTTTTTTAAGAAGGAAGAAGAATTCATTCTAGTTAGTAAAGTAAAGCGAAGTGTTAAGTCGAACCATTTAGGAAATGTATTAACTCAAAAAAATTAAAATGCACTTTTGAAAAAGAAAAAAGGGGATGGATTGGGGGATTTGACCTAACACATTATTGAAGCATACTACAAAGCTGTGGTAATTAAAATTACAAAGCTCTGGTATTGGTTTAGAAACATACCAATAGACGAATGGAAAGGCACAGCACCCAGAAACAGACTCAAAGGAGGTGAAAATTGAGTATAATATAAAGGTGAACTTTAAAATCTTGGGGAAAAGGTTGATTTTTTTAATGAATGCTATTAAAACAACTAGCTAGCCATATGAAACATATAAAGCTTGCTCTTTGTCCTAATTCTTACACTAAAATATAACCCACTGTTATCTGGGATGTAAATGTAAAGAATGAAATCTATAAAAATACTAGAGAAAATATGGGTAAAATCTTTATAAACTAGAAAGGTCTTTCTAAGCATAACACAAAATCCAGAGACCATAAAAATAAAGGTGAATTTCAGAAATGTGTGTGCGCGCGCGCGCGCGCGCACGCACACACACACACACACACACACACACACACACACACACACACACACACGCCCCATGAACAAAAGAAAGGGACAACCGGCAAATAGGCCCACAATGCTATTAACAATGCACCACAGACATTCCAGTTGAAAGGTCAGAGGTTGGGGTAGTGAGATGTAAGTGAGGCTTTTAGGGGCATTATTTAAACCTGTCATTCATAATGGAAGAGTTAATTATAAAGCATTTCTCCTTGTAAAGTTGTCTTATTTCATTGGCCTTCTTTTTCTTTTTCTTTTTTTAAATAAAAGTTAACACTCCCCAAGCAGTACTCCAAGCAACAAAACCTGTTCGGATCCTCTGCAGCAACTCTGAAGCTTTACTTCACTCATGTAAAAGGTACTGATTCAAAACCTGCCTAAGGAAAACTCTCATCTTGCACACGAATGTGTGTGCATTCTAAGAATGATTCCTGCTCAAATCCATCCTTTCTCTTTGCAGTTAAAAAACAAAGAACATCTGTTACTTTTTTTTTTCCAGATTACAAACCAATACATTTGCGACAAAAAATTTGGAAAACACAAACACGAAGAAGAAAATTTAAATAATTTATAATCTGATTAGGCAGATAT
Organism: Pteropus vampyrus; assembly: GCF_000151845.1. Taxonomy (NCBI): domain Eukaryota; kingdom Metazoa; phylum Chordata; class Mammalia; order Chiroptera; family Pteropodidae; genus Pteropus; species Pteropus vampyrus. Next base: position 1,073,838 of record NW_011889021.1, on the reverse strand, counting down.
AACCCCTGTTAAAATACTAGTGTATTTTCTTTGCCGAGTTTTCTTTGTAATTATATTATACTATGACCTAATTTTTATCACGCTGAAATTTTGTTTGGCATCCTGCTTTTAAAAATTAATCTATTGTGAGCATTCCCCCATGCCATTAAACCTTCTTCCACAACATGCTGTCTGATGGCTACAGCATATCCCATTGCATGGAGGGACCATGCACCATTATATAAAACTCTCACGTTGTTTCTAATTTTTCTCTATTATAAACAGTTTTGAGTATAGGCTTTGGAATGGGCCCACAGCATTCCTACCCTACACCATTACCATACAGAGTTTCAAAGGATCAACAGGTATAGACAAGGAATAAAACGTACCTCTTTTTTGAAAGATTTTGTGTTTTCTCCTCCTGCTACTGCTTCTCTATCATAAATCTTATGTTAAAGACACAATAAAATTTATATGTTGTCCAGTTAAAAACAAAACCGGAAATGACTATAGTTTGATAAATGGTCTTTGGAAAATTTATTACTCCAATTCTCTGTCTCAAAGGGCACTCCAGCTATCAAAAGGATTGATTAACAATGAAATTTACTGTAAAAAGGAATATCTAAATCTTGAGTACAAATAGAGTCATTTAGTTTTGGTTGTATTTAGTTTGGGTTGTATTGTTATTATTTTTGCCCCATGTGCTGTCTTTTCCTTTCTTCATCTACTGCTAAATCATGTCTTTTTGTATTTGTACATATGCCACAGAGAGGCAAAGAAATATAATCAAATGATGTTACTTCTTAATCCTTGGGAGATTGAATAGGCGACAAAGTTGAAAGTCATCAACAAAACAAGGTTGTAAAGTGATCTGTCTGCTTGTAAATTTCCCCCTCTCAGTGCCTTTGTACACATTAATCTGGCTCACACCTGCTTCTCTGTTTAAAGGTCACTTCCTCAGGGAAGCCCTCCCTGACCTCTCAGCCATAAAAAGCACCCTATACTTCCTCTCTCAAAGCACTATCACCCTTGTAACTTCTTATCTTCCCATAAACTCTGTGAGGCAGATACCATGCTTGTATTGGTTCACTCATGTCTCCCATAGCTATCAAAGTAGTAGCACATTAACAAAAACAAATATTGTTTGAATGATGAATAAAAAACAATGCAGAGATATAAAAGTGTGCTGTGCTTCTTCCATTTCCTTCCATAAACAACCATAAGAATCACTCCCTTCAATTACCGGCCCCCTCACCCCACTCCCTCAACCAGAGAAAACTCTCCAAACCGCCCTTTCTAAAATAGCAGCCTCTGCGTTTCTCCCCACCCATCATCCTCTATCTTTCCCCTTCTTGACTTTTCTTTTTTTTTTTTTACTTTTCTTTATAACATTTACCACTACCTGACACTTTACTATGTATTCATTTGTTGTATTTTTCATGCAGTAAGGTTTGTAAAGGAAGGAGTGTTTTTACTGCTCTATCTCCTGCACCTAAAATAGTCTCTAACGTATAATAGGTATGTAAATATTAGAGGAATGAATGAATGGATATTTCAGAGAACATAACAATTGGATCATTTTGGCCTTCAAATGGTCTTATCAGTCTTCAGGAAAATCTATTACAGTACAATATAAGGACAAAAGAATTAAGAAAAATTTTTCTTTGTTTTTTTCTTTAAACAGTCGCATTGTTCCTATCATTTGTAAGCCAGTTTTAGAGTTGCCACTATCAATATTTTTATGTTTTATCACCTCATAGTGAGTTGACAATATATTCAAATAAAGTATTTCACTGGATATAAAAAGAAGCAAACAAACTTTTCTGAAAGTTATAGTGGGTATGTTGGGTATTTTTGTTTGTTTGTATGTTTGGTTTGGTTTGGTTTGGTCCAACAATAAGGAATAGGAAGTTGATTCACCGTTGAGAAAATAAGTTGTTATATCAACTGGATATTTTGCCATCCTTTAAAAATTTAAATATGAAGTTAGATCATAAATATATAGAACGAGTCAAAGAAAATGTTATAAATTATGCTACATGAAAAGTAAGATCCTTGGGTATACAGAGTGACTAAAATTTGGTAAGTAGATGTGTACATATAGACAAAGTTCCAAGTGCTCATAGAGACATGTCAGTAATTTTACTGAAGAGATTACGGGGTAAACTTTCTACAAAGCTGTTAAGAATAATAGAAATAATTTTAAAAGGAAACTAGTAGAGCCAAATGTCCCAGAACACCTCATGTGTTCTCTGGCATCGCTTCATGTTATTCTGGTTTTCTCCCCTTAAGTCACCAGTTATCTACCTTCATATTGGATGGCCCTTGACATAACTTGTCCTGGTTGGGCTGGGATCCCTGAAAAATTCCAACGTGATCTGCTCTTAGACCTTGGAATCCCTTTTTAGCTCAATAAACTAATTAAGAAATACCAAGATTTGCATTGTGAAGTTTCAGTTTCAAAATGAAATTCAAAATAACTTACAGTATATTGTTGGTGTTTAGCATTATCTTTATCTTCAGATATTCTCCAGCTTGAAGTCCTGTTTCCGGGGAAGACACCCTGCTGCATAGGAACATTTGGAGCTAAGGAATGTTCACACTATAACACCACAATCCCATACCCCACCTTAACCAAGAGTCCAGTCTGGGCCCCAAAGAGGAAGGTATATTTTTTTCCCCATGGTCTCAGTTACTTCCTGTTTCCTAGGGACATTGGGTTTTAGAAAATGAAGGTGACTAGCTCTTCTGATGTAATCCCTACCTCACGTACTCCTCCACTCTCTCCCCCGTCACAGGTGCCATACTGGCATCTTGGAAGGTTGACCATGACTCCTGGTGTGTTACAATGTTTAGGAATTAACCTTTCCAAGCAGGTGAAGCTAAAATCGTTGGAGACCTCCCTATTAAAATCACATGCCTCCCACCCCACCCCACCGCCTAATTCTAGGGGTTAAGGATATATCTGATAAATAACAATTTCATTGTACCAGGGGAAAGACTACATGAAGACTCCAGTCTATATAATACTTCAGATAGGGTTTTAAGCAACCAGCCATCTTCATTTGCAAGGCATCAAATATTTTCATATTCCACAAATAGGGCTATTGAACAATGATGAACGAATGAAGTACAATACAACTATTTTTCACTTTTAACTATTTTACAGTTAAAAGTGAGTGGAATGATAATCTTGCCCAAGCGTGTCTGCGATCTCCTTTCCATTTTCTAAAAACAATACTTTCTATGTCTGGCTGCAGAGACTTGTTTCTTGTTGTACCAGGTAAAGAATAGGTAACACTTGACATTCTTCTAAAACTAAGTGAATTAATTTTTAACTAATTATGGTTTTGGCTAGGCACAATCCTCCCTTCTTTCTCCATTTCTTCTTTTGCACATTCTGGGAATAAAATTTCTTTTCCTTATATGGTGGTAAATTACCATGAACTAAATCAACTTTCTATGAATATAATTCTATACTATAGAATTCTATATTATAAAATCTATCTGCACCTTTTTTTTTAGGATAGTTTGTTATTATTGTTTAGGAAGAGACAGGAGGCATACCTAATAGCAATTAGTAATAGCAATACCTAACACTTTTATAGTGCTTATCATATGCCAATTATTATTCTAAACACTATATATGGACTCTACCCAACACAATCAGGAGGTAAGTCTCTATTTTATCCTCATTTTATGGATGAGGAAATTGATGTGTAGAGAAGTTAAATAACTTCTCCAAGGTTCCTAGCAAGTAAATAGCAGAGCCAGAATTCAAAACCGGGTATCTGGTTTCAGAGTCTCTGCTCTCAATCCATGTGCTGTCCTCACAGAAGCAACCCTGGTATTTAAGCATTATCCACAAATTTGGGGTAAGGCCACTGAGGCTGGGGTAAATAAAGTTATTTGTCCAACACTGCAAAACTGGTAAGCAGCTAATCTAGATTTCAAACCAGGCTTCAGGTCTCTTTGGCTCTAATGTCTGTGTTCTTTCTGTCCCTGAAATAATGCTGCCTTGGCACTTTTTATTCCCACTGTCCTTTTAAGTATATAATGGCTTAACTAGACTTGCGTGGCCTAGTGTGCAACTCCAGTCATTGCAAACAACTTTTTTTCCTATTAGATAATGTTTTCAAACTTCCAAAGGATCATCTTACAAATGACTGTTTACTATTAATTACATCTGAAAGTTATGGATCAATCAAGTTTAGAAAATTAGATCCTATTCTAAAATGTTAGGTACTGCAGTCTTTGGAAAAGTCAAATAAACATTCAATTTTGTTTCTTATTCTGCAAAGAGTCTATCAGGTTGGTTGAACTAGAAAAAAACATGTTCTCTAAAACAAACAAAAAGAAGAAAAAACCATAAATAATGCTTTAATTTTTTTCTGATTTATTACTAACCATGCTTCTAAACTGTGCTTATTTTTTTGCAAAGCAAGCAGTAAGAGGCCATTAACTGCAATGCAGAAAGCTTTTTTTTTAAGCTTCCCTCTCCAAGTTTCTGTTAGCAGGAAAGTCCTTGGTGCACACTTGAACACACTAGGGAGAGTGCACTACACGAGTTTGCCTCGAGAATGAATATAAACATAAAAGCTCCTTGAAAAACAAGCAGTCAAACCTGATTAACATAGAACACCATAGAATAACATATCACTCATATATATATATATATATATATTTTTTTTTTTGGTACACATGAAGACCCAAAGGGCCTCGTGTATGTTTTTTATTTCTGTTTCAGTGAATTTTAAGCTGAAGTGCCACTTTCTATGTTCACCATTAAAGAGGCTTTTGCTGTGCTTTGAAATTTGCTGTCATCCATTTCCTGTGCATTACTCTTTTTGAGACCAATTCAGCCAATGACAGAGTCCTGCTTCTTCTACCCTGCCTGGGTCAGTAGGATCTAATTTATTGAACAGTGTTCTTCCTCTTATAAGGTGCTGCCTGCTTAAAAATGGCTTTCCTTTAAAACAATTACAAACATAAAAATAGAAACATTTTAAATGCCGGTTAAAAGAATATGCTTGGGAATCCACTGGTAAAGGAACAACCATTGCAATGAAACATTAAGATGAGCTTATTTGTATTTGAATATTTACTTAACAGAATGTAGAAAAAAAAATTTAGGACTTTAGATTTAAGAATGCCTAGTACTTTGTGTTAAGATCATTTCAAATCTGGCATATAAATTACTAATGTTAACAGAAACATTTATTTTTTTATAGATACATTGCTCAACAAAAAAGTTGCTATCCTCTCTCTCTCTCTCTCTCTCTGTTGACACACTTCTCAAAAACAGTCGTCTATATTTGTGGCCTCCTGTTATTCTCTTCAAAAAACTTCCTTATCCTCCTATATACCCATTTTTTCAAATGACACCCTAAAGTCAAATGGCTTTCCTTAGTCCTCAGTCTTCTTAACTGAACAACGCAATGAACAGAGTTTAGTGTTGGAAAAATAAATGTCAAAGTTAATTTGACGTATCTTAAGTGATGTGCAAAATAGTATTTTGCTGCATAGTAATTAGGCATAAATATTAATCAAATATTGTAAAAAGCTTTACTTGACAGTGTTACTTTTTACCTAGCCCAATTAATTTTCATTTTCAGTTGTTTTTCTGCTTTATTTTATCAAATAATGAATTTTATTTTATTTACTAATATCTATGTGCCAATCATCATGCTAAACATTTCATACGTACTATTTCATTTAGTCCTTACATACATGCTAAGATTATTGTCCTTATTTTACCAATGATGAAACAGAGGCTCGGAATGATTGAGACATACTTTATCCAAGATCCTGTGGCTAATGAGGAGCAAAGATCCCATCTTTGTCAGACAAAAAAGTACTTGCTCCCAGTTCTCAATATCAATCACGTGATAGTTTTTCCTGGCACCACATACATTTTAATATTCATTAAACGTATCCATGTAGCCAATCAGTTGGTCTGGCAGTCAATAAACGTGTAAGTGTTATATGAGATTCCAAGATCAATAAGACATTATTCCACCTATCAAGGCATTCACGGTCTAGTAAGAAATATATAGGTTAATAAACAAATCCATAGACCAATGAGATAGTTATCATAATAGAGAGATACATTAAGTGCTGTGAGAGTGAAGAATGACCACAATCTGCCTGGAGAAGTGAGGAAAGTTGTCGGAAAATGGTTTTGATTTAAACAGAGACTTGAAAGACACAAAGTTTGCAGGCAGAGAAGAGATGGACTGGGATCAAAGGCAGCAAGGCTCCAGCATCTGGAAGCTAGTGTTACTATGCCTTCATATGCCTCTGTCCTTCCCAAGCCTCTGGAGTTTGTGTGCTTAACTGGAATATTTGCCACCTTGTCCTCATCAAGGAGAACAACATATCTGAGGGATAAGAAGTATCAGATTCTTCTGACTTAATACTCTATTAATGCTCTATTCTCCTTCCTCCCTAATACTCTTCTCCAGTGGTTCTCAAATGCAGCAGCATCTGGGAACTTGTTAGAAATGCAAGTTCCTAGACCCCACTGAAGATTTATTGAATCAGAAACTCTGCGAGTGGGGCCCAACGATCCGTTTTAATAAGCAGATGATTCTGATACACACGCTGGAGTTTGGTAACAAATGCTATATACTTACTCTCGTCTATATACTTTAGAACAATAAAGCTAATTTCCCTAACAAGCTTTGAAAGTATAGTGCACCTGTTTTGGTCACCGTTGTACATCCAGCACTTAGGCCAGCATTGAACACATAGTAGGTGTTCAATAAATGTTCGAGGGAAGAAAGTATGAGTGAGCAACTAAAAAATGAATTCCGCACGTGTATAGAAAGCTTCAGTGCCAATATCCCTAGAAGAACTAATGTAATTCCACTAAATTTTAAATGTCTGATAAGAATGGGAGGGGGGAAATGGGAGAGGTCTTGGGTGGGAAAGAGAATTTTCATTTGTTTAGCACTAACTATGTGCAAGAGGCTAATATCTTCACAACAATCCTAGGAGGTAGCTGTTACCATCCTCACCTGAAAGATTTAAACAGAGGTTCAGAGAGGAACTGTTTCCGGAGTCACACAGCTGGTGGTGTGTGGTACGAATCCAGGGCCCTTACTCTTTCTCCTCTCCATGGTACCTCTAAAGCAGGGGTCCCCAACCCCTGGGCCACGGACTGGTACCAGTCTATGGCTTATTAGGAACCGGGCCGCACAGCAGGAGTGAGCAGCAGGAAAGCGAGTGAAGCTTCATCTGTATTTGCAGCCGCTCCCCAGCACTAGCATCACCACCTCAGCTCCATCTCAGATCATCGGGCATTAGATTCTCATAGGAGCACTGGTCCCTGGTGCCAAAAAGGCTGGGGACCGCTGCTCTAAAGAGCACCACTAGCAGACAGTCAGGGGATAAATGGAAGCAGACAACCCTGAAGGAAAAGACTCCTTTAACCACAACTTTGCCTGTCATCACCTCCATTCTCTCCACACATTTGTTCTGGACAATGAGCTAAGCAGTCTTTAACCTGTTAGCAACAAATTCTTAGGCATATTATACCATCGTTGGTCTCTTCTTCAGAACCCTCGTTCTCTCTCCATCTGGCCCTGATGTCACACCACCTCCCATCTTCTCCTGTCTGAATGTGCCTTCTCGGCCACCTTCACTATCCTTGAATAGAGACATCAGTTTGCCAGTTTTGTCCGTGTCTGGACTGGATGAGGTTTTCCATGCTGCAGGCTTCCCTCCTGATGTTGCCCTTCATGTATTTCTTTAAGTTTCAGTTTTGCAATCATATTCCTCCTGGAACTCAAAGACTTTGGTTCCCAGAATGGCTTCTCTTTTCCTTCCTTACCCTTTAAGATTTCTTCCATTCTGAGAGCTTCAGTAACATTTTCATGACTCTCCAATTGGCAGCTCCAGCCCTGAGTTTCACTACTGCACCTATCTACCTATTGGATGTTTCGCTTGGGTGTCCTGCCTTCACTTTGAATGCAACACATTTGAACTGAATTCATCAATTTATTCTCTAACCTTATTCTCCCTTCCAAACTATTACTCTTTCTGTCATTGGCACCACATTCCACTCGTCACTGGGCTTTTAAACTTACCCACTCGAGTACTTAACCTCTCCCTTCCTTTGTAGTTTCTCTCTTCATCCCTCCTCTCCTCCCTCCTGCACTCCCAACCTTCCTCCCTTCCTCCCTTCCTCCCTTCCTTCCTTCCTTCCTTCCTTCCTTCCTTCCTTCCTTCCTTCCCTCCCTCCCTCCCTCTCTCTCTTCTTCTCTTTTTTCCTCCTTTTTTCCTCCTTCCCTCTCTCTCCTCTTTCTTTTTTCACAAGTATTTATTAAGCACTTACTATGCGCCAGCCCAGGTACTGTCTTTGCCTTTCTGGCACCTACACTCTAGAAGAGAAAGCCAACAGGCAAGTAAATAAACTAATTATAGTTTGTGACAAGTACAATAAAATAAATAAATAGGGGGCTATGAAGAGAATAATAAAGGGGGCAGCTAAGAAAGGCCTTTCTGAGGAGGTGACATTTAAGCAGACACATTTAGGCAGTGAGCCTGGGAGCATGGGGTGAGGCTCTATTGGGGGCCAGAGCTTAATGAATTGGTGGGAGAGTAGAGGAGCCAGGCCAGTGGGCAGGGGCAGATCATGTGGGACCAGGAGGACAAGGAGTCCAACTTCTTCAAAGTGCTGTGGAAGTCTTCAGAGAGATTTATGCGGGAAATGGCCTAAGCTAACTTACATTTAGAGGAATTATGGAATGGACATTGATCTTTCTAGCTGCTCTCTGGAGAAAGAATTGGAGAAATGGGGAAACTCATGAATTTACCTTCCTATCTTCCTGATAGGATGTCTTTCTAATTGGGACTAATACTCTCCCTTCCATCAAAAGCGTGAGATTTGGTTCTGCACCAGTCAGTAGCTTTGTTTCAGCATTGGTAACGAGCAACATCAACAACAACAATAGTAAAGCTTATGAAGTGTTACTATGTGCACTTGATATGAGTACTTACATATATTATATGCTGTAACAGTACTATGTGGAGTGTATGATTATCTTCATTTCAAAGGTAAGAACAGAGAGGTCAAATAAGTTGCCTAAAGTCAAATAGCTGCTAAGACAAAAAAAAGAATAAAGAGACCATTTCTGAATAAACATGGTCAGGCTTTGACTGGTTTTATTTTCTCCTTATATTTTCCACACTGATGGAAAATTCAAGTTGTACAAAATTATACAAAGTAGAAAGTTAAACCTCCCCATAATCTGGCCTCTAAGATGTGATTTTGGATTTTCAGTATGGTTTTGCCCCAGCAGTGCTGGAATACTTCATATTGGCAATTCTAAAAAGTTCTTGATTACCCAGGTCCTACGAAGGGGCTAGTCCTCTCTGAAGCTGGTTTAGAAACAAAGAGATACGGAGCCACTTTCTTACCATCTCTGCTACAGGAAGTAGACACCAAATTGTTCTGGCTCCAAAAGGAGCCACACCCACTTGGGGTGAAAGAACTTTATCGAGTTTACATCACTACTCAAAGAATGAGCCAAAAACAGCAGGAAGAGGACAATGAGAGGTTATCTACACCAACAGCAGAACAAGAAAAATTCAGAGGCAACAAAAAAAGCAAAACAAAACCTGTAAAATTATATATATATATATAATTTTATATACATCTATACGTGTGTGTGTGTGTGTGTGTGTGTGTGTGTACCTGCTCCCAGCCTCCCTGGAACTGCCTCTGTCAGGAGAAAGCAATTCATTTTCTCCTACCAACCTTGGCCCTTTTCATGTTTTTAAAATTAACATTTAAAAAGGAAAAAATCCAGAGGTGAAATCTGGTCATTTATTTTTCCTTATTTTCATGTCGCGTTAAGAGAGATCATTTGGATTTCCTCTGTAGCAAAATCTACAACTTCAGCGGGAAAACTAATCACAACGAAACGATATTCTTGTGTTGTTTTATAATTCTGAATAAAAACTGCGGTGTTCAGAATTCTAAACCCTACAGTACAAAGGCAGTTTTCCAAGCAGGGCTAGGCCATGCTCACTCTTGAATAGGAAAACTAATTAGCATCCTGTGTGAACTATCTTGTCTTTTTTTAGGACCGGAAATCAAATGGGAAGGGTTCCCTCCTGTTCCAAGTGAGTTCCAGAAGAATTACTCATGCTCCTTAACCTATGAGTCAGACAGGAGTCTAGGAGAATGTTTCCAAAACAGGCGGACAATAAAATAAACAAAGCGATTGACAATGTGACAGTCTGGAGAGGCAGGGCTGCAACTGGCCAAAGCAAGTGATCTGGTCTAGAGCTGGAAGACTGAAAACCTGGGATGGCTGAGCTTCCCTGGAGAACCCATGGTAACTGGAGCTCAGCAAACCAATTCGGAGCATTTCCTGAGCGTGAACAGGTTTGTTTTTCGATCTTTTATTCAATTCTTTGACTTGGTATAGGAATAATAGCATCTTTCCCTCAAATGACTCGAGAGGCTGACTGCAATCACACTGCACTGCCTGGCTCTCTAAAAGCTTTGGCTATCTATGTGTTTTGACGTCTCACAACACAGGATATTAATCATTTCTGGACTCTGGGTCTGTTCCCAGTGTCCATGTTTGCCACTGTTGATCTAGAGCCAGAGAAATTGCTCCTAAATGGCAGAGGCTTTCCTGAATCGAAATACAGAGCAATCGAGAAAGTTCAGCTTAGGAAATAACACAGCTCTGAGCTGGATTCTCTTTTGGGCACGTAGAGGGTAGCCTTCTCTTTGCTCCCTCTAGGAAGGAGTCTCAAGCCAGGTCTCGGCTCTGTCTGAGTTTGCAAAGGGCCTACAGGCATCTCCTGAGCTGGGATGCAGGGGTGAGGAGACTGCCCTACCTTCCTGATTCCTCTCATCCCTAGGCAAAATGGCAAGGTGGGTGTGCAGGGTTGGCTTTACAATGCAAAAAGAGCAAAGACTGACTAGTGTTTTTCTTCATCACTCATTAAACCCACTGGAGACAAAGGCCAGGCTGGGGTGAGGGTGGGGTCCGTCTTCCACACAGTAGTCAGAGTGATCTTCTTAAACACTGCTCTGATCATCTCCCTCCTCCTAAAACTTTTGAGGAAACCCTCCCCACACACACCTACAGAAGACATTCCAAAGTTCTCATAGGCCATTCAAGGCCCTTCACTCCTTGACTTTCTGCCTAACTCTCAGCTTCATCACCAGCCACTCCCTGACCTTCTCACCACACTCGCCTCATAGTTATTTCCTGAAATAACTCTGTGTACTATCAGCTCTGCTTTCTTCATTCGTGCTGCATCTCCTACCTGGAATGCCATCTCCCTACTGATGACCTCCTGCCCCAAATATCACCTCTTGGTGCAGGTGGACTCCTTCCTGTTCCCACCCCTCACTGAGTTCATTGCTCCCTGACTTATGTTTCCACAGAATTTATAGGCGTACTGCCTTCTAATGGTTACCACCTGTGTGGGATTGTTCAACAAGTCATTCTTCCCCTTTCGACTGTGAGCTCCCGGAGGACAGGCATTCGGTCTGCTCTATCTTTGGCTCTTGAAAAACCGACAATGTTTAATTGAATCAAGGAGAATTTTACACATCAGTTATACACTTTGATATTCAGATAATGGCCTGAAGTTTAAAAGAATCTACACTCGAAAATGATGGGGTTGGGCAAAAGGCTCAATGTGCTCCTTCCCTGCAGCTATTTGCAATTTCGATCTGACTTTTGGTAACATTCAGCTTGCACCACGATTCTTATGGCATTCAGTTTCAAAGGGGTAATGGTTTCAGGGTGCACTGATTTCTGTGTTCAATTGTTTAAGATAGGGACCGATAGCATACCTACCTATATTATACTCCAAATTTCTCTCTCTCTTTCTCACACACACACACACACACACACACACACACACACACAGAGCCCATAGGAATAAATATTCCTAATGATGTGTGAATGGGGCTTATGGTACAAAATTTAGTGTATAATAAAAATTTTAAATGCCATGTAATACAAAAAGCTGATTGGTGAACAGGTGTTTACAGGGTACAGCAGGTCCTCAGTGGGACTAGGTGTTGTAAAGGAATATCAGAGAAAGCAAACGCATGGTGTTGTTTGGAAAAATAATTACATCGATCTGTCTTTCATTCTTAAACAACCTTTCTCTCTCCTCACTGTTTGTACATGCTGTTCTCTCTATCTAGAAAGCCTTTGCCCTTCGCCCAAACCCTTCCTAAAGCGAGTGCCTTCATCCTTCAGCTTTCAACTCAAACATAACTGTCTCGGAGGGGTCTTCGTAGACCTAACTTCCCAATACTCTCCATTTCAGCATCACTGGTATGTTCTTCAAAGCCCTTACCAATTATTAAATTCTATTATTTAAAAAAAAAAATTTCTTTTATGTATGCCACTCCCACTGGACTGAAAGCAACTCGAAAGAAAGAGGATTCATGTGAGATTTATTTATTATTGTATCCACAACATATAGTAGGTGCTCAATAAATGCTTATGAGTGAATGAAGGTAGTCTTTTAAGCCAACATTTCATTTGGAACTTGGAGGAGCTGATTTCATCAACTCAGTGCCTTTTCCTGCCTGGTCAGCTCCCTGGTCTCACTTCCCCTGAGCTTGCTTCCCAGGTGCCCACCTCTCTTATCCTGGCAATGTTTTTCATCACTTTCTTTACTTAGGACATTCCTGTTCACCTTACAACACCTTTTCGTATGTCATCTCCTTTGTGACACTTTCCCCAGGCTGTTAGTTACTCTTGCTTCTGGCCTCCTAAAACACTTTGGTTTTCTTCCACATTTTCCCATGTTCGTTTCTTTTATTACAAAAATTTGAAAGTGCTCCTAGAAATTCTTGAGCAAACATCATGGAGGTGTATAAAATTAAAAGTGAAACCCTCCCTTCACACTCTCATGGTTCCAGGTGACCTTGGTACCCTGAGTTCTTTTCTGCATTTACAAATATACATTAAATCCTTTCTTTTCAGTAAAAAAGGGACTATTGTACACTTTTGGAAAGTAGATCAGACAAAAACACTGTGTAGTGACATTTTTCAATTACTAGCTCTCATTTTTCGTTTCACATTAGAATAGAGAGAACAACCTTGATTTTTCGAATGCTGATTATTTGTCCATTATGTGCTTGTACTATCATTTAAAAATCAGTTTCTCGATGGCTACTTAAGTAGTTCTTATTTTTTTTTAAATTACAAGCAATACTGAGGTAAATCTTCTTATATATTCAAGTGGCTATTTCTGTAGGATACATTCCTAAGTGTAGAGTTGTTGCATCAAATGGCATCCTACTTTATATTTTGACATCTATAGTCTGATTGTCTTCCAAAAAGGCAATGCCTGGCTACAGCTCCATCCATCGTGGGTCAGAATGTCTAAACCTTCACAACCATGACTGGGTATTATCACCGTATTTCATCTTTGTGATCGAATTGGTCAAAAACTTCCTGTATTCAATAGTTGAAGATGACTGTTTCTTCATATTTAATCTCCACTTGTGTCCTTCTTCTGTAAACTATTGTTTATATCCATTGCTCACTTTTTAAAATCAGATTGTTCAATTTCATTTTTTTCTTCTTTTTTATTGGTTTTAAAAAAATTGTGCTAAAATACACATAACATAAAACTTATCGTCTTAACCATTTTTAAGTGTTCAGTTCGATGGTGTTAAGCACATTTATATAGCTGTGCTACTCTATTCATCTTGTAAAACTGAAACTCTTAACCCATTAAACAATAACTCTCTATCTCCCTCTCCCTGGACCCTCCTCCTACCCCTGGTAGCCATTGTTCTCTTTTTAAAATAGTATGCATGTAAACTTTCTTTTGCTATAGAGGTTCAACACATTTTCCCAAAACTTTAGCTTGCTTTGTAACGTTACAATATTTCGTGTTCTATAGAAGTTGCACAGTTTTTAAAGCTTCACGTTTTTATGTCAGTAAAAATGACCATCATTTACTTTATGGCTTTTGAGTTTGTTTTGTTTGAAGGACCGCCTTACCCTAAAATGATCAAGCATTTTTCCAATTTCTCCCAATAATAAAAGTCCTCTAGTCATGCCTGTGTTTCAGCACTTCTTCTTTCACTTTCTAACTAATACTAATAACTATCGTTAATGAGAACTGTGTTCTAGGCACTGTGTTACGTAATCCTCACGTCTTATCTCATTTAATCTTCATGACAAGTCACGGAGGTGGGTCCTATCATTATTCCTGTTTAATGATGATGAAATTGAGGCTTAGAGAGTTCAAAAAACCTGTCACTCCAAAGTGACACAGCTGTGATTTGAACCTGAGCCAACTGACCACACTCTATGAATCTATTTTCCACAAGGCTATGAATCTATTTTCTCTGTTAAATGGTGCTCCTCAAGGTTGTTAATGCTGTCTTGTCTGTATTCCAACTCTAGTGCATCAGTCCTCAGCAATTATTTTTGGAGTAATTAATTCTCATTATTTCAACTCAGCATTCTACGTACAACCTCAGATACTACTGTTCCTATCTCTTCCTCCGTCATTTCACTCCTCTATGAATTCAGTCTTGACCTTCCTCCTAAGAACAAAGAGATGCTTCTCTTTCACTAGGAATACTCTCCCATGGAGGTCAGTGATCTCCTCAAGCACTACTGCCATTGTCTCAAAGTAATCTGGCTGCCTTGTCAAAGCTTTGCTCCCTTCAGAGAGTTCTCCTTTGAGGCCACTCACACTCCATCTCTCTGTTCTCTCTCTCTCTCCTTCTTCTTCTTTTTTTTAAAACGCCTCTACAGCACCTGGTCTTCCTAGGTGGTCTCCCATCCAAGTACTAACCAGGCCCAACCCTGCTTAGCTTCCGAGATCAAACAAGATCAGGCACGTTCAGGGTGGCATGGCTGTAGACTGTTCTCTCTCTTCTTGAAGGAGCAGTAAGCATATGCCTTCCTCACTGGCTCATGGACCGTAATCTATCATTGGTCTGCAGTGGACTTTCTCCTCTGGAGTCCACTCTATCCATTTAGTACTCTCTCCATGCTTTGACTTAACTGATCGCTGGGTGGGCCCCCTGGGCCCCTCCTTCTTCCTTAAGAATTTTAGAGCCAGGCTCACAGTGTTCACCTCTCCAACCACCATTGTCTCCCTTAAGGACGCCTGCTCTTGTACTGATGAACTTTTCAATGCTCCGGCCTCAAAACCTCCATTTTCACAATCAAATGTCCTTCCTCTCCTAATGCCTCTTACGTCGTCAGCCCAGTTCTGACTCCTGACTTAGTTGTCGCAAAGATGCTCCTTTCTTGGCCGTCTTCTCTGTCCGCTGCAGGCTCCCTGCCCCACCTTGACAGTTTCCAGGCCTGAACAAACCCTTTCTATTGTCCCACTTCTCCCCATTGTGAGAAATGTTCAGGAAACCGGGCTGTTTGGATCTGTTACAAATTCGTCTGGCTCAACTTCAGAAGGACCCTCTCTCATCACCTCCAACTCACTTCCTCCTCCACTTTGTAGCATCTCTTCTACACCTTTCAACCTCCTAGAGCCAAGTTCCACTTCCCAAAGATGACTTTGCGCCCTCCTGTGGAGGACAGACCGGCTCACTCAAGCTTTCTCAACTTCCCTGCCCTCCACCACCACATCCCTTTATCTCGCATCAGAGGGATAAATCTCTTCCTCTCATCTTTTGGGGTGTTTATAAAGTACAACAGAAACAAAACTGGTTTTGGAAACTGACAACCTTGGACTTGAATTCCAGCTTAGGTATCAAGTAGTTTTGTGTCCTGGAACAATTTATTGAAGGTTTCCAGCCTTACTTTCTTCACCCATAAGGAGAGTGATAACAATACCTGACTCAAAGAGATTTGTAGAGAGGATTAAATGGCCCGATTCACATGTGGCATGAGGCATCTGCCTAGAATTTCTGAGTTTTCTTCCCATGATTTCCACCTCTAACTTCTCCACTTGAATCCCCAATCCCAGTTCTTCTCTCTTCAGGTGCTTTGCCCCATCAATTATCTCCTACTTGTTTATAAATATTTTATTTTCCATTTGACTAAATATTTTCTCTTGACTTATCAAAATGTGAAATTTTCCTTTACCCCAAGAATTCCTTTTTATGACTCTAACAATTTCAGCCTCCATCCTCCCTCTTCTTGATTTTGCTGCCAAATCTCTTGAAAGAGCAGCCTTCACTAGTCGTTTCTATTTCTCTCCCACCCACTCTGTCCTGTTCCCTTTCCTGTCAGACCTTATCACCTCTTCTCACTCCCTTATCACTGTATTTAAATTAAGTTCCTAAAGCCACAATAATCTAGGCCCTTGGATTCTTGGTTTTCCTTGGTCTTTAGTCCACCACACTCAGCTGCTGCACTAGACAGTGCCAATGCCCTGCTTCTGCCCGAAAAGTCGACTTTGACCTCATGTCACTGTACGTTTTTGTTTCTCCTCCTATGTCTCTTGCTATTCCTTCAGTTCATTTATTTAACATATTTTTATTGAGCATCTGTTACATATAACTGTGCGAGGTGCTGGGGATACAGTGGTGAACAGCACAGGCATCATCACCAGCCCACTGACCCCTGAAGTGTATGGTTTAAGAGGACAGACACAGGCAAATGGTCATATATATATTCTGTATGAGCTACCTGCTGTGTGTGTGCATGTGTATGTATCTCCATATTTACAGAACGTTACAAAAGCAGATAACAGGGAGGAAGAGTGGGAGGGGGCAGTCAAAGAAGGAACACTGAAGAAGTAATATTTAAGCTGAGATCTGTGAGATGAGTGTTAGCTGGATGAGGGGTGGAGAGATTGGAGGGGTAGCTTCCAGGAAAAGGAAGAAAAACTGTGAAGGTTCTGAGGCGAGACGGAGCTTGGCAAGTTCAAGAAACCAAAAGGAGGTAGAGTGCAGGGAACAAGGTGGGGAGATGAGGTTGGAGCCACGAACAAAGGGCGGATCATGCTGGGTCTTGTGGGCATCTGGACAGGGTTTGGGATTTAGTCCCAAGAGTAATGGGCAGCTGTCGAAACCCTCTCTCCCCACTACCTGTTTCCTCATTTTGGATGTGCCTCTTGGATGAGTCTATGGTGCTAAGCACTTCTCTTGCCCATCCAGTCTAATAGTTGATTCTTGAATCTTAATACTCCCCTGAATTCCAGTCCTTTCCCCAACTACTTACTAGGATTATCTACTGGGGTCTCTTGCTAGTACCACAGACATAAATGTTGGAAACTGACCTCTTCTTCCTTTTCAAAATCCTTTCTTCTCCTGTATTTCCCGTCTTGGTCAATGGCAGCTCTACTGGCTTCCCATTTACCTGGACTGGAAAGGCTGATGTCTCTTCAACTTCCCCTCTTAATGTACTCATTTATTCGGAGGATACGGCAGGGACCAAAACTGATAGAACTTGCATTCTAACAGGGGTGATCAACAGTAAAGATATCAATGTATATTATAACCTCAGTTAGTAAATGATAAGGGCTATAAATAAAAATAAAGCAGATAAAAAGTGATGGGGTGGGATGCTAGCAGCCAACCTTTATCAGAGAAAGTCTCTTTGAGGATGTAGGTTTAAGTAGGGGGCAGAATAACATGGAGTGATCCTCCATGTGGATATTTGGGGCAGTGGGAACAACAAACGCCAAGGCCCAAAGGAGCAGCAAAAAGGTCGGCTGGAATGCATCAAGTGACAGATTGAACGTAAAGAAATGAGGCCAGAGAAGCAGCAATTACAGACTATACTGCAAGGTATAGACAGGGGGTTAAAATTTAATTCTAAGTCAGATGAGAAGCCTTCAGAGTGTTTTGCTCAGAAGTGACATGATCTTCTATATAAAGATTAAAGGGTCCCTCTGGCTGCTATGTGAAGAATAGCCTGTAGTGGATGAAGTGAAGACCACATAGCAATCTATGTCTTCTCCACATTCTCAGGGTTTTGCACACATCCATCACCCTTATCCATCCTCACAGCTACTGCCCTAAATTGGCTCCTTTCATCCCATATCTGAGTTATTATTTATTACTGTGGTCTCGTAAATAATCTTCCTGCATTCTTCTGGATTTATCTTCCGGTTGCACAAATTTGAGCAAGCTAGTGCCTTGCTCACGCCTTCAGTTTTTCCCCATCCTATATGAATAAAGTATAACTTTTTTAGCCTTCTATTCAAGGCCTCTCCTGCCTTCCAATCATATCTCCCATTGTTGCCTTTTACATGCCGCCAAGCTAAAGTCGCACTGTACTGTTCAGTTCCTCATATAAGCTTCTTGCCATTCCCCTCCAAGCTTTTGCGCAACCTGCTCCGTTGCCCCATAAAGCACTCTCTTGCCATCCACCTTCTCTGAAAGACCCAGATTTCCTGACTCTTTCCTGATCACTCCAGGCAAAAGGGATTCTTCTAGCCTTTGTACTCTTATGCATTTCCAGTAACACTACTCATTCTCTATGTGGTTATAACTCTTTATTGTACACATCTTATCTTCCTTATTAACTTGTAAATTCCTAGAGGTCAGGGTCCAAAAGATCTCTGCACTTCCCATTCACACTGCCTAGCCCAATGTGCCTGGTGAGTACATTACGGATATTTATCAAATGAATGAATTGTTGGTTCCAGAGTATTTAAGCAGTCTATTTAGAGAGACACAATCAAGTCCTAAACTCATGCAAGTGAACAACATAAGACAGCATACATAAGGAAGATATATTAGGTAATATGTATGGACTGCAGGAATTCAGAGTGGAGAATCGTAGGAGGTGGACTGGTCAGGGAGGAGCTGATAGCAGCTGATGTTTCTGGAGTGCTTACCACATGCTGGGCTCTAGGATAAATGCTTTTCCTGCATTATCTCACTCTTCTCAACTACCTTATGCTACAGGCACTTTATATGATACTACAGATGAGGAAACTGAGGTGAAGTAATTTTCTTGAAGTCACAGTATTATGAAATCTACAGAGGTGAGACTTGAACCCACATTTGTCTGATTGGTTAGCCTATATCAATCACTCCATTTGAGGACAAATCAAGAGCTCTGCTGTGAAAATAAGGGCTATGTTTCATTTCTTGTCTCATTCCAAAATGGATTTGAAACAACTAAATACGAGCTGAGCTATGCCCAAGAAGATAAATAGGATTTGAAAATGAGACTGATGTTTTAGGTTAAGGAAGCAGGTACTTGTGGACTAAAAGACAGACTTGTTCCTGGGCAGAAGCAGTGACCTGACTAAATTGGAGAATGTATCTGGAGACTAATTGGGTAGGTAGATGAAGACAGTGTGTGGAAGATGTTGAATGCCAAAGGAAATTGTTGAGTGTTGATGTGCTAGGACCTAAGGAGATGTTGAAGGGTTTATGAGCAGATCGGGACATAACTCTACTCAAGGAACATTCACTGGGTCTGATTTTGCACTGAGCAGACAAATGAAACTGTAGGATTCCCCGAGTAAGCCCTTGTTCCAAGATAGCTGACAATCTTTTGGGAGAAACAGCTCATAGGATGCAAACAAAGCACAGTAAGACTGAGCTGGGAGAGAAGAGTGTTAGTGAGGTGTGAATGGGTGAACTTACTAAGGCTGTGGCATTTGAAGCAGGCCTTGCCGATGAGTGGGAATGAAGAATAGAAGATGATGGCCACATCTGGGCCTAGGGAAGGTATATTTTAGAGAGGATTATCCTGGTAATCATATACAGGCTGAGCCATTGAGCAGTCTCTAACACATTTCTGGGAGACGGATGCACTTAAGGCCAAAAAATCCACCTGCATAGGCAGCAGCAGCTGTGAAAAATACTTAGGGGTCTTAGCAGTCAGCAAGTTTAGTGTGAGAACAAACCGCTTAACTGTCAAGGAACTAAAGTCATCTGCAGCTGCCTTAAAAGATGGTTAGTGTTCCACATCCAGCTCCCAGACTACATTCTGAGAATTTTGTCAGTGTTGGGGGCCACACTCTACACTAGCAACTCACAGTTGGGAGTGATTTTGACCTTCAAGGGACATTTGGCAATCTCTGGAGATATTTTTGGTTGTCACACTGTGAGGGGATGATACTGACATCTAGTGGGTAGAATCCAGGGATTCTGCTAAACATCCTACACTGCACAGGCCAGCCCCGCCCCTCCCCCACCCAACAAAAAATTATCCAGACTAAAATCATTTGTGTCAAGCTTGAGAAACCCTGCTCTAGAGGATGAAGAATCCAGAAGGGAATCGTTTTTATAACAGTGTCATTAGGGGCGGTTGAAGAAATGGAGTGTTTATACTACAGAAGATTTAGGGACCTGAGAAATGTCTTTGAAAAACAGGAAGAACTGAACTGTCCAGAGCAACTGCCCAAATTTCCACCATCACTCACCCTGACTATTGCAACAGGAGTCCAACCAGACTTAATGTTTGGAAGAATAAGAAAGTCGTTATAATAGAAAACACTTACATAAGTATTTACTGTCTTTCAGTCACTATCTTAAGAGCGGTACATATGCCAACACATTTAATTGTCAAAATAAATCCATCACAGCCATTTTTCTAATGGGGAGACTGAGACACAGAGAAGAGGATAAGTAACTTACCTAAGATCGCAAATCTCAGCGAGTAGGAGAGCCAGAATTTGAACGCAGGCAGTTGTGCTCTTAACCACTGTGCGGTATTGCTGTGCTGAATTTGAAAGAGACAGGTCTGGGCTCAAGTTCCAGCTTTACTACTTATTAGCTCTGTAGCCATGGGTATGCTGCTTAACCTCTCTGAGCCTCAGATTCTTTATCCTGCATAATAGAGACAGTAAGATGCTAAATAGCTCTTTTGTACTGTGATTGAATGTAGTTCTCAGAACAACTCAAAGAAGCACATTTTTATTACCCTCATTTTTACATACATGAGGATTACGTAGCTTAGGGTCACACGGCTAGGAAATGAAGAGTCAGGATTTAAACCCACATCTGTCTGGCTCCAGAACCTGTTTTTTAACCACAAAGCCATACATTTGCAGGCCTGTGGTGAGGGTGGTATGACAAAGGATATGAAAATTGCCTGGAATATAATAAGCAATTAACAATAGTGTTTATTATTATGCTAGTAATCATAGTTATTATCTTCATGACCAGCTCAATCAGGTGTGCAGATGACAACACAATACTCTAGCCAAAAGAACAAGATCAGCAGAAAATAAGTGATGCAGTGGTTTGTGCGTGGATCACAGCCCCTCATCCAACTATACTGAAGCTCATAATCCTGAGCTTCAGCTTCCCCAGTAAGGTGGTGTCACTTTTGATTCATATGTCCTGCTCTCTGCATAGTCTACTATTCATAGAATA
>NW_011889021.1:1022745-1051278 GCF_000151845.1 Pteropus vampyrus | reverse complement strand
AAGTTCATTTGGCCACATAGCAAGCTGTCTCATTCTTGCTCTTCATTTCATTTATTCATTCATTTATTAGGTATCAACCCATAAGTGGGTTGCATAGATGTTGGGATAAAATTGTTCACTCTCCCATCTGTGTGGTTTTATATGAACAGAACTTGAAGAAACAGTGATGTCACCCCTTCTCAGTGCCCTCACATTGCTGAGGCTTCCCACTGGTCTTTGTGGAAGGTAATTAGCTGAGTAGGGAAATATGGCCCAGTGAAGACAGTCCTGCTGGAAAGTTTCTGCACTATGCCACAAGTTGTCAAGCTACATTTTCTAAAAGTTCAGCAAATAATTGTGAATCTGAGATCAGAGAGCCTTAACTGTCTCTGTGAGAAAGGGGTCAGAGAAAGATAAATGGAAAGAAATAGCTGATGGATAATGCTGGCTTCTTACTCCTGATGAAACCTGAAATATACCCAGAAGAAAAGGCGGATTCCTCAATTTGATAAATCAGGAGTCTTGCCTCAAGTCAAGAATTTTAAGAGATTTAACCGAGAAAAACTATATTAATGAGGTTAAACAACAATGCTATCACCAAAAAAGAGTAGAATCTATGTGGTTAAAACTTCCACATTTCATTAAGATACCCTCAAACATTTGCTTCTCCCTCCCAAATTCAGACCATTGTCTCTTCCTCTTATGGACCATTCTAAGAGCCTCCTATGCTATTAATACTCTCTATCCATTCTCCATGGTGTCTTCAGAGTGCTCTTCCCAGAAGGAGAAAACGACCCTGGGCCCTCTCTACTCAAGTCTTTCTCTGACTCCCAGTCTCCCTCAGAGGGAGCATTGAGCACCTAGCTGGGAATAAAAGAAACTCTTAGCTAAGTGCCCCCACCCTCCACTCCCTGAGCTCGGCTTTCTGACAGGTCTCCTGGTTTCACTCCAGCTTTGTTATTCGGTTGGACAGAACTAGGGAATGATGCTTACAGTGATTTTCTTTTTCATCCCCAATTCCTTCAAAATCCAGCACAGGCATTGTTCTCTTGCTCTCCCTCCAGAGAGCTAACCACTCCCTCACCTGCAGGGTCACCTCTGTATACTAATGTCTGTATTGTGGCATTTACAATGTCATATGATATTTTATTAGCTGGTGTGTCCTTTTCACTTGCTATGACCTTTA
This sequence comes from Pteropus vampyrus, assembly GCF_000151845.1. NCBI lineage: Eukaryota > Metazoa > Chordata > Mammalia > Chiroptera > Pteropodidae > Pteropus > Pteropus vampyrus. The sequence goes on along the minus strand of NW_011889021.1, from coordinate 1,050,113 downwards.
CATACAAGGGCAATGACTGTGCCATATATTTCCTTGTTTCTCCACTGTCATGCACATTACCCAAAACATGACGGACAATTCTATATATAATTTTTTTTTTAAAGTTAAAGTAAATGGTGAAATGGAAAGGAGGGAAGTAAGTATTTCGAAATAGAAAAAAGGAAATAAGACCAATCAAATCTAGCTCCTCATCAAATAGTCAACACCCTTTTGTTACAAAGAACTTCCTTGTGCAAGGGGCTGGGATTTGGGTCTTGAAAATCATCTAGCCATTTCCTTCATGGCTTTATTGCTTAAGAGAGTGAGCCTTGGAGTCAGCTTGCCTGGTTTTCAATGCCTGGTCTGCTGCTAGTTGTGTGATTGTGGACAGCTACTTTACTATATCTTGGGGTTTCATCTGTAAGACCAGGGTAATGATAGTTCTTAATTATCATAAAAGTTTGAAAAAGATTCTTGTCTAGCACTGAAAGCAATGCCTGGCATAGTGAACACGAGATAAATGTCGGCTCTTATTAAGGAGCTCACATTCAAGCAAGCTCGAAGTAACACGAAGATCAAGAGAATCATTATGGAGAGAATACTATCTTAGTAGCATCTGCATGAATGCCTGCAGAAGGGCTCTGGGTCTGTTGGGTAGATTCTTTGATGAGATGCTCAAGGATGGGGCTTTGATGCCAGAGACATGACTGGGGAGAATTGATGTGGTGACTGAAATGCTTTTTTAGGGAGCTGGGACTAGCTCTCAAGTTTTTGTGGGAAATTCAAAGAAACGGCTATAGCCAAATTGCTGGGAACACCGAAAAGGAACAGGTGGTCTGTGGGAAAGGAAGCAGAGAAGATCAGGCTGTTAGCACCAGGGGAAAGGGCTTTGGCAAGGAAAAAAAAAAAAAAGTGATTTTTTTAAAACAGAGATTTTGATCTACTTTTCTGTATTGTGTAACCTTCTCCTCACCTTCTCACAAGGTCCCTAGTGAAGTCTCCTCCATTTTCTTTGCTGCTGGAGCTGGCATCTTTTTTTCGGAATGTGAAGTCTGGGCTCAAGGTAGTTGATGAGTGCAGCGGCACCCCAGAAGACCTGACACATTTGGGTTACAAAGAATTACAACTCAATGAAAGAGAAATGTAGCCATGAGAAAGGCTCATTGGCTACACTGAGGCAAAAGAGGCAAAAACACCCTTGGGAGTGGCTGCAGAGGATCTGGACACTGTAATTGCTACATGTATAGTGAAACAGTATACTAGAGTCAAGTTCTAATGTCTTACAGCTAGCTGCCCCTCAGGAGAGCTGACACTAGATAAACTATCTAACACTAAACACTTCATGTCTCTAGGAAGTTACCATCATCTCTCATGTTATATCTACTCATACTGTTTCTTGTGGGGTCAGGTAAGGACTGTGACATTTGCCCAAGGAATTGGCTTGGATGGCTCCGTGTGCCTGAAATGACAAAGTGGGCCAAAAGACACAGCACTGGGAAGGCTCCAGAGGCCCCCAAGATATTATGCACTAGTTAATGGACTGAGCACTTAGATGCCCTAAATCAAATTTGAGCCCATATCTCTAAACCCAACTATTTCTAGACATTGTTTAGTTTTTCCATCTTCAGCTGATTAGCTTTGAGTAGTCATTACCTGCCAGATGCCTGTGCTAAGTGTTTTTATTTGCACCATTTCTTTTCATTCTCCTTGAAACCTAACAAATTTGGTAAAATTATTAGCTCCACACTACAGATGAGAAAACAGATCGAGAGAGGTTAATTGACCGATATAAGATCATACAGCTGATAAGCAGTGAAGCTGGGATTTGCACCTAGCCACGTGCCTTGAAATCCAGAGCCTGTGATCTTATTAACTATGTTAACTGGTATGAAAGGGATAGGAAATTACCCAGTTCAACTATTTGTATACCTAGAGGGAGCAACTTGCAGTTAGAAAGTGCATGGGACTAGGAGACTGCTTTTGTTTTGTCAAAGGCACTGTGTGATGCTGGGGAAGTCACTAAACCTTCCTGGACTCCAGTTTTCTTTTCAAGAGAAGAAAAGAAAATAATAAACTGCTCTGTCTACCTCATAGGTTTGTTTTAAGGAGCAACTGTGTATGAAAGCCTAATATAAGGAGTGGACAGAATGAAAGTCGTCTCTTTGTTCTAAACAGACAGCAGGCATATTCTAAGCATCTTTTGTGGAGTAGCTAATTTCTGGTATATCTAGCCAAATGTGATTAACAAGGAAAAATTTAATATAGAACCACTCCCTTTTCTGAGTCACTAAAAAAATGAGATAATCTTGAACATTGCATTAAAATAAAGAATTTAAAAGCTGAGTTTGATTTTTGGCTGCTCTATGCTAAGTATTTTCATATGCATTTAATCTCCAGTTGAACAAAATGAGGCTTCCAGATGGTTAAGTGATTTGTCTCCAATCCCACATCTAGTAAGTAGTGAGGATTTTAAACCAGCACTGCCTGGTTTTACCGGTAGGCACTTGTCCATGGAGCATGGGCTGAGACCAGATCCATTTGATTCGATTATAGATGTGAACAATTTTGTCTTCATAGGACCCCACTGTTTCAAATAAACTTACCGTAACATCCCTGGGAATGCTCCTAAGGTCTTCACGTACCTTATAGAACAAGAAATGGAGGAGTTTCTGTTTTGTCCTCTGCCATGTGAAAGCCTAAAACTTTAGCAAAATCCATCCTCAGCTAAACAAATTAACCAATCTCAAATTGTAGACGAGCCAACAGATAAAAATATGTGGGTGTCACTTGCTGAAAAATAACTTTCATAGCTTTGAAGTAAAGGAGGAATTAAATTTGAAAAACTTGTGGACTATATTGGGTGTGAAACATTTAAAATGTAAAACACTGACATGAAATTAAAAGGTAGACAAATTGGGAAAATATCTGTACCAAAGATGACAGAGTAACTCGCATTTTAAAAGAAAAAACTCAAGATCTCAACAGATCAGTGACCTAAGGACGCGAAGAAAAAGTTTATAAAGAACAAAATACAAATATTAAACCCTTATCCTAGGAAACATTTTTCTGAGTAGTAATCAAAGAATTATAGTTTAAAATAATCTTTATCATCTTAGTAACATATAATCGTTTTATAGTTCTTAATATTTACTAAGTGCTTAACATATATACATTCGCTTAACTTCAAAAACCACCTTAGGAGGTGGTACTATTTCCCTTTCATAGGTGAAAAAACTGAGGCCCTGCGAGGTTTAGAAACTTGCTCAATTCAGACAACTAGTTAGGGGATAGCTAGGATTTAAATCCAGAAAGTCTGGCTCTTACATCTTACTTAGGAAATTAACAAAAATAAAAGTACTTAAAAGTAGAATGTTTAGAGCTAGTAAAGGTCTTGAGAGACCCGGTGCTTGTGTCTTTATAAACTGGTACAACTCTTTTGAAAAGCAATACAGTAACAGGTAACAAGAGCCATAAAAATATGTTTTTTTGTTCTAGTGAGTTCACTCACTGAAATGTAGATTGAGGAAATAATTTAACAGAAGCAGAAATCTATATGTAGGCAAATGTTCGCCAAATTGTTATCTAGACCAGCCTTGTCTAATATAAATATAATTCAAACCACACGTGTAATTTAAAATGTTCTAGAAACTATGTTAAAAGAGATAAAAAGAAACGTGAAATTAATTTTATAATTTGTATTATTTAACCCAATATATCAACATATTATAATTTCAGCATCAATAATCAATATAAACACTTACATTGATTATTTTTTAATCATTTTAAATCTAGTGCATATTTTATACAAAAGCTGCTCTTTATCCATGGAGGATACATTCCAAGACCCCCAGTGGATGCCTGAAACTGGGGATAGCACCAAATCCTATATATGCTACGTTTTTTCTCTATACGTACATACCCTATGGCACAGTTTAATTTCTAAAGTAGGCACAGCAAGAGATTAGCAATAATTACCACTAATAAAATAGAACAATTATAACAAGATGTTATAATAAAAGTTACATAAATGTGGTCTCTCTCTCTCAAAATATCTTATTGCACTCTACTCACCCTTCTTGTGATGATGTGAGATGATAAAATACCTTATTAAGCCAAGAACTTTCATTTTTTCACTTACAGGAAGTACTTTACGGCTACTTTTTGGCATATCAAAATTGCCAGCATCACTACGGTTGTGCTTTGGGGCATTTATTAAGTAAAATAAAGGTTATATAAACACAAGTGCTGTGATACCATAACAGTTGATCCGATACCCAAGACAGCTACTAAGTGACTAATGCGGGTAGTGTACACAGCCTGGACAAAGGGGTGATTCACCTCCCGGGTGGGACGGAGCAGAAAGTTCTAGATTTCATCATGCTCCTCAGAATGGCGCTCAATTTCAAACTTACGAATTGTTTATCTCTGGAATTTTCTATTTAATATTTTGAAGCAAAATCATGGAATTTTCTATTTAATATTTTGAAGCTACTATACTTAAATTACATCTCGATCCAGACTAGACACATTTCAAGTGCTCAGTAGCCACATGTGGCTGGTGGCTGCCATATTGAATAACAGATATAGAATAGCAGAAAAAGGGAAATGGGCCATAATATCTAATAGTGAGGAGAATGGTTTAGAAAATTATGGTATGTCAGTCTCTGGAATTGGGTAAAGTCATTACCAATAATCATAATAAAAGCCATAAAAATATATAAAAATGTATTCTTTTTTAAGTAAAAAAATCTAAGAATATAAAATATTAGGTTAGTAGATACTTAAAACATACGCATATGAAGACCATGGATGAAAGAGAGCGTGCAAACATTAAAATAGTTGTGTCAGCGCACTGGGATTTAAGATTGATTTCTTTGTCAAATATTTATTGAAATAGGCATTCAACATTTATTTCTATTAAGAAGCTTTTTTAAACAGAAAAAGCTGAAAGAAGGAACCTTTCATATAATAACACAAATATTTAGAGATTCAAATTTTTATGTTTTTATATAAAACCATATATCCTAATAAATTTCACATATTATTTATCATGATGGGTTTACCCATAGTTTGGTATTCTCTTGATACAGAATTTGGAATTTGAGATTGCTTGTCTCTTTGTGTATTTACATTAATGCTCTTGAAAGAGTTGAGTTACTAAGAAAACCATTCCCAAACCTCTAATATTATCTGGACAATGTAAGGCTAGGACCATTGTTCACGCTTTGTAATATATTTAAAATATACATTTATATATATTTTTCCTTGACCTATGAACTATACTGAAAGCTGGTCCAAAAACATTCATTTTCTGTATAGATTTCTGGAGATAGAAACTAATGAATAAAATCTTAGCTACTTCAGAAAAATATATAAATTTTCATTTCAGTTTTCATTAACGTGTATTCAGAAGGAGAAGGAGAGAAATGGATGGGGTAGGTAAAGAAGACTGATTAGAATCACAAAAAATGATTCCAAAATAGAATCCAGATTCCACCCATAATTCAAATTGATTTCAGAAATGGATAGGTTAGATAAAGAATGATGACTGGAATCACAGATGGCTGTGATCCCGAACCTGGAGAGGCTGTGAATATGAGGTCAGAGAAAACAATTCTCTGCCTTTTTCCGCCTTGGGGAACTGTACCTTCATTTCCATATCTGTAAAATTGGAGGTCATAATCTTAACCTTGTAGGTAGAGAGGATTAAATAAGAGAATCCACTTCTCTAAAGATCTATGATTCTCAAGGATCATTAATTGTACCTTTGTATTTTACAGATGGGGAAGTCCAGTGGTGAAAACAGGCTAGGAACCCAGATGTCTTGGTTGAGTCAGGGCTCCTCGAGCCCAAATGCCGGGAGCCCCATCTCTGGAGTCAGAGTGCCGAGTTACAGCATTGGCTCTGCCAGTCTCCGACACTACGACCTTGAGCAGGTTGCTTATACTCTCCGTCTTGAAGCAAAATCCACACTATAAAGTGGGGACAATACTGTTATCTAATTCAAAACTGAGTGTGGCGATTTTAAAAAGTCAGACTAATTATGGCGTCTGGCACGTTGCTAGCTCTCAGTAACTGTTCCCTATTATCATTATTAGTAGTAGTCCATGAAACTTTCTTTGAATGCTTTCAGTGTCCTCAAACCAGTTATTATGATTGTCCTTATTTTACACTCAGAATGTATATTTTATTCTGATTGGTTGAATCTTTCCTTTAGAGCTTAAATGCTAAGGAATTGAATTTTAATATTTCATAAAACAATAAAATAGGGATTTGGGGAGGGGGCATTGGACCACCACTAGAAGGAGTATTAGTGGAATACTATCTCAGACATTTTGGGGCAGGCAGTTTCTGCAGTGGGAGAGGGACTGATGCAAGGAAGAGAAGGAGGAGATGGCGGTTCAGGAAAAAGTGGGGCACGGAGGTGTCATCCTGATGGAGGAGAGCTTGCGAAAAGTGAGCAGGAAGGCAGTGCTGCATCCTGGTAATAGCTATAATTTATTGAGCACTTACTGTATGCTAGGCTCTGTGCCCTATCATTATTAGTTTCTGCTCTGGAAAATGGGAGTAATGATACTAACCCCTTTATCAGAGTTGTTTTGAGTACTTTAAGAGATTCTATATATCGAATATTTGAATAGTCAGTGCTTGATACATAATACAAAGTTAGTTGTCAGTAATATTACTATTAAACCCCTCATACTTCAGACTGAGGAATGCTAAGTAGCATACTCAAAATCAGGGAGCTACTAAGTGCCAGATAGCACCTGCTGTCTGACTCTGAAGCCCAGAGGTCTGTAGAGTTCCCAAGTCAAGCAGCATCTTCTGTCTTCCTCCTGCCCACTCTGGTCTCACCTCTTAACCTTCTAATGATGTCAGGGCTGGCTCTGCCGTCACATAGACCTAGATTAAAGCCCTGTCTCTGCCGCTCCCCGGCTATGTGACCTGGGCAAGTCACTTCACCTCTTCACAACTCAGTTTGCTCATCTGTGAAGTGGAGGGTCATATATCTCATAGGGAATTTATGGGAATTCGACAAGATTTTTCAAGTAGAGTGCTTAGCTCAATGCTTGGCACACAAAAAGTACTCGATGGATATTAAGCTATTATTGTAAAGTGGGCCTTTGGGTTCACGACTAAAGTTCTTAACCACTGACATTTCCATACATAATCTTTATTCTGAAACAGTCTGTGACAAAAGAAAACTATCAGAAAGCTAGGCTTGGACTGCTCTCCCCCTTTCTTTAAAATATGCCATTTTCTTAACACTATATGAAGCGATGTGGCCATCTCACTGGCTGCTAAATTCATCGGTGGTGTCAGTCGGTGACGAAATGTCAGAGCACTTGAATCCGACTGTCCCATTGCCATTCTCTGGCTTTCCCTGGGTGAATGGTAACATTTTCAAATGGATAAAAATCTCCAGGCAACGTTACTCTCCTCCTCCAGAGCAGATTTATTACAGAATGGCTGGCATTTCCACATGCTCCGCATTTGTCAGTGTCAGATGCATACGCGTTCTTAGGTCTCTATACATATACAAGCATACTTTAAATCTCCAGCAAACAAAGGCTATTTTTCTAACTTGGAGATATTCCAAAAGAGCTTTGCATTTCATCTATTTTTAAGTGTTTGTGTAATATAAAAGTATGGTAATATCAAATTGTATGGGTAAGAACTGAATATTCAGCTTCTAGCAACTGATCATTCTCCATGTGTCAGGCACTTTTATATACAATATATTACTGTGGGATGAGTATGCATTATTCTCAGTCTACAGAAGGGGAAACTGAGGCTCAACAAGATGAATTACTTGCTCAAAGTCACACTCATACACATGCAAGTCACACTAGCTGAGAGTGGCAAGGGTGGGAGACAAACAATTCTGATTCCATATTCCATGTTTGTGCCGTTTTATCACAGCTGCCTCTGCAAAATAGCACTCATTCATTCAAAAACTATTTACTGAGCACCTACTGTGTACCAGGCACGATGTGAGGCTCTGGTGATATAGCAGTGGAAAAAATAAGCAAAAATCCCTGCCTCCAAAGAGCTTACATTCTCCTGGAAAAACAACACAATTCTGTGACTTGGTGAAAAGTTCATCTTCATTGGGATGGGTGAAGGTGGAGGGACGAGGCGGAATGTAAGGATGGCTGGAAACGTCGTTTATATTTCTCCCCAGATCGCACCAGTGTGGGACATGTCCAGTGTGGGCATTTGTGAGAAGAATGATGGTGCATAAACTATGACGGTTCTTACCAGACTCTACTCTCTCCCCTGCAATATTTAAGTTGCTCTCTTTTGGGGCTCAGGGTTTTGACAGCACATGTTGCAGCTTTAAAGAAAAATGACGGCTTACCTTCCCGTTGCTGTTATTTTCAAAAAGCAACATTGCTAGCTACCATTCATTCAACAATTTCTCCGTGTCAGGCACTGTACTACATTCTTTGCGTGCATTGTCTTATTTAATTCCAAAAATTGAAATTGAGACTCAGAAGCTAGCAAATAGAGAAACTGAGATTGGAACTTGAATCTGTGTAATTATAAAGCTCTTGTCCTTTCCCCCCACACCAATCTGCCTCTGTGGCTCCCCAGAAGCCTTTAAAGAGAATGTGGAAATAATTCATGATTTGTTCCGTCTTCTATATCTTTCCAACAAAAAGTGTAGTCCATACACCAGCAGCATTGGCAGCACTTGGAAGCTAGTTAGAAATGCAGTCTCAGGCCCACCCCAGACCTACTAAAGCAGAATTTACTTTTTAATGAGACTCCTGGGCACATTAAAGTTTAAGAAACACTTATCTATATCTCTTGCCAAAAGATATGACAAACACTCTGAAATGTGTTGGGGAAATACTTCTCTCTGACTTCAAAAATGATTATTTCTAGAATAGAATTGATGGCCATTGTTTAATTCAATCAAGAAGTGAAAGTATTAAAACTAAACTGGGCACCCATTAAATAAAATTGGAATGGAAAAACTGCTGAGTGATCTAAGAAGTCAGCTAAAGTATGGAAGGTGAATTTTTGTCTCGAGGATGTTTGAATGTTTTCATAGGCATTTAGTAAAGGAGTGCTTATTGTCAATGACATTTTTTTTTTTCCCCAGAGGGAATCTCAGTCTTATAAACAGAAGTTTAGAGGATGAATAATGTGTAGGGTGTGGTCCATTAACCTGGATATAGAACCAAGTGTGGTGAACTTGAGATTTTATCTCAAATTTGTCCATTGATTCACTTTATGGTCTTGAAGAAATCATCAGAAACTTTCTATTTATCTGATGTGATGGTCTTGACTTGGGAAAATTCAACATAATGTGTCAGTGTTCTTACACCTTTATAATGATGAAATTGGGAAACTTATTTTTTAAAACTTTATTTTTTAAAAAGTATATTCGGTGAGCTAATATCAAGGAAGCTCAAAAATTCACAGAAGCTTACTAAATTATTTGCTAGTCCCTGATACCAACAACACGATCCATCAAACCATTAAAAAGAGTTCATTTGAAAGTTGCCATATGTGTTGGAGTACAAAGGGAATAATGCTCTCGGAACAGAAAATAGTAATTATGAATCACATTCACCTGCTCTTTGTTCCACAAAAACTAAGCACAGTGTGGGTATATAAAGAAGCCGAGATGACAGGACTTGGGCTCAAGGGATTAGGTGGGTGGCAGGGAGAGGACTGTGGTTCTCTTCCTGTCTTCCTGTTCATTCTTGGCCTGACTCCTCTTGTTTGGCATCCAGAGCAGAATTTCCAAGGGCCTGTTGAGCATCTGCCCCTGGAACACAGATGGAGTTCAGGTGCCATGCTACGAAGGCAGAGGAAGTGGAGGCTTGGAGTCGCCTTAGCTCTTACTTCTATATCCAATCTTCAAGTTCTAACCATTGTACTTCAGTAATATCTTTTCTACCTGCCCTCCACATTCCATTCATTAGCTCAAGCCCTCTATTTTGAGGCCTTCCTAACATCCTGGATATATAAGGTCCCATGCTTCCTCAACAACCCTTAATGTGTCCCCATTGGTTTCAGAAGTAAGTCCTACCACCTTGGTCTGGCACTGTGGATCCTCCATGACTTGGCCCCACGCTGACTTTCTAGCCTCTTGTTTTACTCTGGTCATCTCTTCCCAGTCTCCAACCATGATGTTATAGTCATCAGTTCCCCCAACTCCTTGCGTTCATTCCACTTAGACTGCTCTTTCTCACCACTCTCTAACTATCAAAATCTTCCTTCTCTCTCGAGTGGGTTTATATTTGAAGTCTGTGAAGACTTTCTTAATTTTTTATTACTTATTAGAGTCTATCTGGCATTATGGCTTATGAAAAATTTTTTCTCCTTTGTCAGGCTTTGGACTTTCTAAGGACAGTGAACATATCTTAATCATGTTTATGTTGTCAGAGGCTGACCCAGTCCATGCTTCTTAAATGAAGATGATTGCTGGGCAAGGGCCACCACCAATGAGACGCTACAGAAATATTCTTCATACTGAGGCAGAATGTTGCTATCACTTACCAGCTGTGTGATAAAGGGAAAATGAATTAACCTCTCTGTGCCAGTGTTCTCCTTGGTCAAATGGGGAATAATAATGTCTGCTTCATAGCATTGTTGCAAGGATGTAAATGAACATAAGTTCAAGAACATGCAGTTCCTGCTGTGTTAACATTTACACTCCTGTGACCTTTATCCTTTCTCTTGCACATGCCCCTTCCCTTGACGTGACGTCTTCTACTAATTTTTCAAATCCCCTCTTTGATGTCACTTTTCCCTGCAAGTGTTCCCCGGCTCTCTCACGTCTGTGGGAAGTGCCCCTGGCATGTCTTACTATAAGACCCTGGCATTCCTCTGTCACACACTCATCTCACTGTGGTGCAATTCTTTGTTAATAAGTCGATAACTAGAGCAAAAACAGTAATATCTATTGAGCTCTTACTAAGAGCCAGGGACTATGGCTGGTTTTTTTTCAGGCGCTATCTTAATCATTCCTTATGATGTCTCTATTAGACAAGGCTTTATTACTTCCATTTTACAAATGGGGAAACGGCAAAATAAATTGAACAAAATGTTCAAGATTACCCAGCTCGTGAGTTTCAGGGCTGAAATTCAAACCCAGCTCAGTCAACTTTGGACCCAGGTTCTTAATGCTATGCTAAACGGCCTCTGTTCCAATGCTCATCATGCTCTGGAACAGGTTATAAAAGAAAAAAAAGAAAACAAAAAGCTGAAACCGAAACCATGTTTAAGACAAGTGCTTAGTAAATCGATAAGCTCTGTAAGACTCTTCCACCCTTCCCATCATTCTCCAGTTTGCAACACGGTTGAGATTAGAAAACTCTGCTGTAGTTAACTGAGCTCATTAGAAACTCATGGAAGTGAATTAAAGAAACATGACTTGTGCCAGACTACCTAGCCACATTTTAGGTTCCTGGGGCATATGGGCACCAGCCTCATTTAAAAAGCATTTTTAACAAAAGCACACAACAGAAATGTTCAACATATGTTAGAGTAGGTAGGGATTCATGAAATCCTAAATCAACTTGCTTTTTATAGCCAGTCAGAGAGGGGCAAATTAACGTGAGCTATTTATTTCCTTCTACACACACTGGGGAGAGGCCAGGCTGAGGAAAAGGTGGAGTAGCCAATGTCAGTGCTGTGGATTGGAGGGTCCCAAGCTCCCAGCCCCCACCCTCTCTTCCACCCATCTGCCACGTCATTTGAAATATGCCCTTACATGCTCATTCTTCTCAAGGCAGCACCAACTTTAACCACCACCCTCCCAAGAAAAATTTTTAAAAAGATGACATAAGTCATACATGTTAACTAGAGATAGGTTTAAGTTAAAAAGAAAAAAAATCTTCCATACTGCCCCTCGCCTAAAGAAAACATTTTGGTGTTTATTCTTCCAGGGTTGTTGTTGTTGTTGTTGTTGTTTTTTAATAATATATATGATATTATAAATACACAAATAGATTTATTTAACACATACATATACACACTTACATACATATATGTATCTATATTTACTTCCTTTCTCAAATTATTATATTAAATGTTGTGTAATTTGACCCCCCCCTTTAATACTACCATTTCTAGTCAATAGCACATATCTATATCATCATTTTTAATGGTGCTACGGTATTCTTTTGTACGGCTTATCATAATTTATTTAACAACCCAGTATTGTTGGAATATTTACATTGCTTAACCAGCTGCTGTTGTCAACAGTACCTCTTCGAACATCCTCATGTACACTGCTCTGAGCAGCTGTCTCGCTATTCCTTAAAACAAATTCCCCAGGCACCATATCTTAAAAACAAATTACAAATTACCACTGGGTGTTGTAATCACTCTTAATAGCTTGGTGTGAATTAATTCTGAAGGCTCCTTTCTTTATAACAGTTATGAGCCTGACAAAGAAAGGAAGCTTGCTGAAAGTGAGGGCGGGTGAGTGTTAGGGAGAAGAGGGAGGCAGGAGAAAGAATGTCTTCGGGGTAGAAGGAGTTACAGAGGAGGCAAGACTCGGTGCAGTGGGACTAACTGGCAGTTCTAGGGTCGGAATTGAGGATGTTGGATGAAAACAAAACAAACAGAGAGCAGAAATAGGAAGGCTTCAAAATTTGCCTCCTTGATTTGCAATTTCACTAACACTGGACCAGCGGCATGAAATCTTGGAATGGCCATCCTTGTTAGCTTTTTGGAAAATATTTTAGCAATCAAGAGCCACAAAAATATTCAGACTGTTTGAATCAGTAGTGGTACTTCTGGAAATACATCCCAAGGAATTAACACCAAAGAAATATAAAACTATATGCATAAAGATGTCCCTTATAGGATTACTTAAAGTCACAGAAACAAGTACTGAATGAAAATAGTCAACAGTTAAGTATGGTACACCTACCTAATAAAATAGCATGTAGCCATCTGATACTAGCTGTGTGATCTTGAAAAATTATTTATCCTCTCATCTGTTAAATGGGAGTGATAACATTTATTCTTGCAGACTTGCTGTCAGAAATGAGAGAATATTTGAAAAGCACCTAGCATGGTACCTGACCTATGATAAGTATTGAACAAATAGCAGCTACTTAGCTGCTATACAAAGAATCTGTTGCACTTGCGGAAATGAATGTGATACACATAAAAAGCTGCCCACAAAGGATGCATGTACCTGTCAGTCATGGGGAATCCATGCATCTGGAACTATATATCTGCTTGTCTCAGTGTAGACTTTGTGGATCCCCAGTTTCAAGACCTAGACACCCAGTCTTATCAATATCCTGAGGTGTCAGGCCCTAAGAGTCTGTCCTTACTCAGAAACAACAGAAGCCTGAGGTAGACACTAGAGTGCCAATGTATTGACCTACTAAGAGAAATACAAATATCATGCGGAACAGAGATACTTGTTCCAGCACTATGATGCTTTCTCTCCCCAGAGGCAAGGAGCAGAGGGAGCCAAGGCAGAACCAGCAGCCACAATATGGGATAAAATTATAGGAAGCATCAAACCCTAATGAGAGAAACAACCCAAATGTTCATCAATGGATGGATGGACAAACAAAATGTGACATATACATGCAATGGAATACTATTTAGCTTTAAGAAGGAATGGCATTCTGATACATGCTACAACATGGATGAACCTTGAAAACATTATGCAAGTTAAAATAAAACAGACACAAAAGGACAAATACTGTAGGATTCCACTTATATGAAGTACCAAGAATAGGTAAATTCATAGAGATAGAAAGTAGAATAGAGGTTACCAGTGGCTGTGGGGTAGAAGGAATGGGGAGTTATTTTTTAATAGGTACAGAGTTTTAGTTTGGGATAACGGCAAAGTTCTGAAGATAGACGGTTGCACAACAGAGTGAATGTACTTAATGTCACTGAGTTGTATACTAAAAAAGGGTTAAGATGCTATATTTTATGTTATGTATATTTTATCACTAAGCACTGCCTCCCGCAAAAAACCTAAACCTAACAAGAGAGGCAGTGCAGCATGGTGATTTAGAGCATGAGCTCTGATGCCAGGCTGTCTGGGTTCACAGTTTGACACTGTCTCTTCATTAGCCATGTGCCATTAGATAACTTACTGATGCTCTCCATTATGCATCTGCAAAATGGGGGCAAAACAGGGCCGTAACAACATCTATAGTTCCTAGAGCCGTCATGAAGATTAAAACTAGTAGATCTACTTACTTAGTATTAGAACGATGTGGGACACATATTCCCATATAATTGCTAGCAAAAAAAAAAAAAAAAGAAAGAAAGACTATCTTGGTTTCTCACAAGCCATCATTAAGATGGGGATCAGCAATAGTCAAAGTCAGGGGACTGGAGCATTATCTTTGTGTGGCAGATTTACAGGGAGTCATAAGGTTGTTGGCAAAGATGGAGAAATTGTGTATCTAATAGTATCCAGCCAAGACAGCCTGATTTTATCATAGAGACTGTCTTGCCAGCAGAATGGGAAACACTGAAAACCTACCGACTAAAGCTCTACATCTCCCAAGAGGATGCTGGTCAGAGTGGCTGGGGCTCGATTTTGTCACTGTCCATTGTCAGCACTTCTAAGGTTGACCAGTTCCTCTCCAAAGCATGTGAATATCCCATCTCCTTTGGGTGACCTGCTTCTCTCTGCCCCATTCTAACATGTATTCTCTTTACAGTTTAGTTCCCTGAGACTTTTATTTTCTCTGGAAGGAGACATGGAAAATGACAGCAGCCTGATTTATTGGTGGTTGCAAAATTGTGAGTGAAATATTTTGTGTTGTTACTGGAACTATAATGGCTGTAAAATATAAAAACAGACTTTAAATAACTCATTGTTGCTCAGTATTTTCCCATTTGTAAGCAATTTTTGGTTGGATATGTCTGATTGTTCAGAGCACTGCCTGCAGCATGAGTAATGAGATGTGAAAGGGATGCTGGATCAGGCCACTGGGTCCCATATTCATTCCAGCTTGTTACCCATCTCTGGGTTGTCTTCAAACCCTAAGTGAGTGTAATGAGGGACTTGATGTGGTGTCTGAATGTATGATGAGCCCCATTCATTTGCTTTTGCACTCCAGTAAACAGCTGTTGAACTTCTTCTGAGTGGTTTATTCTTAGCTTTATGTGGCTTGAAGTTACTTCGAAACCAGCAATGCTGTGTGTGCGTGTGTGTCTGTGAATCCACACCCCCTGGGGCAGGAGCTGTGGCCACTGCTCTGAGAGTGTAATTCCCAGATATGGCTTCATCTGAATGAATGGGTGCCTTTAAATCTTACCTTATGCTACGTAGTGGCTGGGTCTCCCTGGATGGTGCTGGAATATGAGATGATCTCTACTCCTTATGCTTGGTTGGTAAGGAGGGGAAGGCCACAGCTGAGGCTGGGCTCCCCTAGAGCATGGACTAGCAGACACTGACAGTCTGTTATTCACACCCCTCCAGGATAACTGAGTCAGGGTGCCTGGGCCACCCTACCTCTGCTTGGATGTCTGAGGACGTTTTCTCAGAATTGCAGCGGGCCAGAAGTGCTGTGGACTGAACACTCCTGGAAGAATCCCACAGACAAGGACTCTTGGTAACTGGGGCATAAACAGCCCAGCTCTCTCACCCACTGGGTGGGAAGATGATGAGACATGTGCTTTATTTCATTTTTCAGATTTTTCCTGTGGGATTAAGCTCCAGTTGCTCACTGCAGGTGCTGGCTCAATACGCACTTCTGACAGGCCGCCCTCCCCCCGCTGTGTCACTTTCCCACCCCTCTACTACTGGTGCCGGAACCTTCCAAAGGCACCCACTGCAGCCGAATCATTGTCTCAAGGTCTCCTTCTGGGAGAAGCCACAGTAAGGTAGACGATGTCAAGAAGAGAGCACAGGATTTGAAAGTAGAAGATCTGGGCTTCGTCCTAGCTCTGTCACATGTCACATGACTTTAGGTAACCGCCTTTAATCTCTCTGAATTATAGTTCCCTTAATTATACAACCAGAGCATAATGAATAATGCAGCTTATTGTCTGCAGAAAGGCCCCCTCCAATATTCCTCTACTTTTCTTATTTATGTTCATACTCAATCTGTGTGCCGCTCAGCATTGTTATGAAAAACTGCAGGGTTTTAGAATTTTTTTTTGTGCCTAATTCTTTATGATTTTTTTATCCCTGTCTCTTATTATCAAAATTTTCAAACATAAAAAAAAAAAAAGTTTAAAAAATAGGCCAATAAACCCTGGACTTTGATTCAACAATTGTAAACATTTTGCCATATTTGTATTATCTGTTGGTCTATCTGTCTATCATCTATCTGTCTCTCTTGCTATTTGAAATTAATTTCTAGACCCCATGACACTTTATCCCCGAGTACTTCAGCATACAT
The DNA here is from genome assembly GCF_000151845.1 of Pteropus vampyrus. Lineage (NCBI taxonomy): Eukaryota > Metazoa > Chordata > Mammalia > Chiroptera > Pteropodidae > Pteropus > Pteropus vampyrus. The sequence continues at coordinate 1,033,773 of NW_011889021.1, read as the reverse complement.
TTCTCAGCGAGGCCAATATCTCACATGCACAGCACCCTTCCTGCACCTAAGCAGATTAGCCTGATTTCTATGTCATCTAACATTCTGTCTGTATTCAAATGTTCCAGTTGTGCCAGGAACGTCTTTTATAGCTTATTTATTTTTTAGCCAGAATCCACTCTAGGTTCATTACTGAATGCCTTTGCTTAGAAACTACCATTGTGGCTTTGATTCTGGGTGCGTGCGTGTGTGAGTGTGTGTGTGTGTGTGTGTGTATGTGTGTATGTGTGTGAGAAAGAGAGAGAGTGAGAGACAGAGACAGAGACAGAGAGAGTGAGAGAGATTATTGTCCCCGAGCATCCTTTGTCAATAAGTTCAGATCAGCCTTGTGGCTCTCTGGACCTTGGGTGACAACGGGACAAATCTGAGCCTTGTTTAGACATGTCCTCTTGCTCAGCTTCGTGGTCTCCGCCAGCAGCAGAAGGTTCCAAGCAGGAAGCATCTGCCAAGTCTGCCTGGCCATTCACGCCAGGGCAGCACTAACCACCTCTGTGACCGTCTTTCGTGGTCACCTGCCAGACACTCACACAGAAGTGCTGCCAGCAGCATCAGCTGTTGGTTGAGAAAGAAGGCATCCTGCCCAGTGATTTAATGAGAGATAGATTTTATCCTTTTGGGGGGAAAAAAATCAAACTACTTGGCAGGTAGAATGCCTATTTAGACAAGTCAGTATATGCTGTTATTCCAAATTGCCAATGTTCTTCAGTCCCTTCCTGTCTTCACAGAGATGTTGAAATAATGGAGACAAAGGATGATGGAGTTTAGAGAGCAAGCAAGAACGCAGGCCAGAATAATAGTTATAGATGCTAATCTCACACGGGATTAATTTAAACCTTCCCTGTCAAAGCCTTCTCCTTTTTCTGTACTTCTGTTTTAATTCATCATAACACCATAGAGTTGCCCAAACCAGAAAGCTTATATCAGAAATGACAAACAGATTTTCACTTACTGTCAGCTCCAATCAGGCTGTAATGGCTGCCCGATACACGGTGTTGAGGAGGATTCTGAGGCCAAGTCATGTCTCGGGGGAAAGAGAGCGATGGTTAATGTTCTTTGCAATAAGCATGGGAAGGGGACTGGGGGCACTAGGGCCTTGTGTTGGTAGTTGAGGCTTATCATTAGCTGGACTTTTTTTCTTTTCTCTCATCTTTCATATATAGTGGGTCACAGAGTTGTTTTTCTAGCTCTGATTCCTTTCTCTCCATCTTTACTGTCCCATCTTAGTTCTGGGCTCCTTGTGTCACCTAGCTATATCACACTGGGCTCCCAGCCTTCAAGATCTCTCAGATCTAATCCATCTTGCCCACAGAGCAATTTTCTAAGCACATTCCCACACTGCTGAAAATCTTCCATTGGCTCCCTACCACTTATAGGATAAAATCTAGAGTCATCAGCAAAATGTATTAGACCCTTGATGATTTGGTCCCTGTCCATTATTCTATCTCATTTCCTGTCGCTCCATGACATCCTCCTTAGGTAAATATTCCAGATATGCTGAGCTACTTGCAGTTTCCAATGGGCCATGCTTTTCCATGCGTTTCCCCCCACCCCCCACCCCCGCCCAGGTTTTAGCCCACAACCTTTCCCCTGCCTGATATGCCCTTCTCTGCAGCCCTGGCCACATGCCTCATCCTTTCACATGCTAACGTTGTGTATCATCTCCTCTAGAAGCTTTACTTACTTCGCAAGTCTCTCTCCTTCACCTTCCCCAATCAGATTTAGTGGCTTCTTCCTCCCTGTGCTTTGGTAGTGTTTTGTAGACCAATCTATTATTTCTTACTTCACTGTATTTGTACTTATACATAGTTTATTCATTTATTCATTCAGCAAATGTCTATTGAGCAGCTTCTATGCACCAGGCACTATTCTAGGAGCTGGAAATAGAGTGATGAACCTAACAGACAAAGTCCCTGCTCTCAAGGAACGTATATTCTTGTGTGTGTGTGTGTGTGTGTGTGTGTGTGTGTGTAGTATGTAGACAATATGCAAATAAACAAATATATAATTTCATGTCAGATGAAAGAGAAAACAAAGGTTGACAGAAAGTGGGGTGCTGTTTTATCTAGGTTGGTCGTGAAAGACATTTTGGTCAAGTGACCTTTGAGCAGAGATTTGAAGGAAGTGGAGGAGTGAGCCAAGCTGACATCTGGGGGAGGAGTGTTAAAAACAGAGGAAATGGTGTGCAAAAGCCCTGTGGCATTTATGAGGGATGTATGAGGAATAACAGGAAGTGAGTGAAGAGGAGTGAGTGAGAAGGAACATGTCAGAGTCAAGCTCAGAGAAGGAACGGAGGTGAAGGCATCACGGATTGTTCCTTCTGGAATAGAATAAGGCCTTTGGAGTTATTCTGCATGAGCAGGGAAGTGTCTGATGTATTTTGTGCAGAGGAGTGACACAATCTGGTTTGTTCTTTAAAAGCACCAGGCTGGCTTTTGCATTGAGGCTAGACTGTAGGGATGAGGGCAGAAGCAATACTCTAGGCAGACATGATAGCAAGGATCAGGGTGGTAGCCGTGGCGATGGTGAGAAGGGTATGCATCTGTGACAGATTTTCAAGGTAGAGCCGGTAGGATTTTCTGACAGCTTGGTGGGAAAAGAGAGAATTAGTCAGTCAAAGGTGACTGCCAGAAACTGCATGGTTCACATGTCACCACTTCCTTCAAGATCAGTGGTTCTTAACCACCCCTCCCAGATCCTGCTTTTCTTAAATTCTGGATACCTTTGAGAATCTGATCAGAGCTATGGATTTTCTCCCTGAGAAGTTCGCTGTGTGCATACACATAAACAATTTTGTTTTTATTTCAGAGGGTCCTGGATGCTCTGAATACCACCCATAAATCCTGGGGTCATAGTCCCCACCCTGGACTTTGAGCCCCTTGGAGCTGGCCATGCCATATTCATCTTCATTTCCTGAGCAGAGTAACCTGAAGACAGTGTTGTTCAAACAATGAACTGGAATGAATGAATGAAAACCAGCTGCTTCTTTATTTTAACTCTTAATTTGTCCTGGCAACAAGGTAACATGTCCCATTTACACCCTAACCAGTTACTAGGACTATTATTGCACTATAATAATAACCAAGACAACAAACATAAAAGCTGGAGAGAGGGGAGAAAGAAAATCTAGGCATGGGAATTACAGCAGAAAAGCATTTAAAAAAATATGCCTTTCAAAAAAGTGCTAGTGGGGACACATGAGGGAGGAAAACATATGAGTAAAAATGTAATCATTCTACTGGGAACGTCCGGACATTTTCCACCTCAGCTGCAGACAAAGGGAGTGGCTTGCTTTAGAATTTCTGTATGAGAAGAGGGAGATACTGGGATACTGGTTGCAGCCAAGCCCCAGGCCAGGCTCTGGGAGGGAGGGAGCACTTTATCTTGAGCATCCTAAACTCTGGGCCCAAAGGCGAGGAAGAGGCTGACAAAGAAAAGCCTGAAGAGCTCAATGGCCAAAACACAAACATGACACCTAAACCTAGAAGCAGGGCAGTTTGAAATGATCGCCCTGGTTCTCAGGAATCAGAAGATTAACCTAGTTGTGAGGGCAAATTGATCATACGAAACAAGTGGACTTCAAGGGGGTGCCAAGAGCATATTGTCAAGACAATGGCCTTTCTCCTTGTGAATTTAACAGAAGCCTTACTCAGAAGTTGAAGACATTCAGTAGGAAGTCTCCATCTCCTTCTAACTCCTTTTAACAAAAGAGTGAGGAACCATAAAAAAGAAATAAAAGCAGCTCTAAATTGTGCAAATTAGCCTTGTTATTCCTAAATCTGCCCAATGAATGTAACTAACGATTCCAATTTAGTAGACAGGTAGTGAGTATGGCCCTTCCTGTACCGTATTTCCTTTAACCCCAGTAATGATCCATCAGGTTATTGTTATTCCTCTTCCCCTTTACAGGTAAAGGTTATGAGGCCGAGAGAAGCCTTCACTGCTAGAAAGTGGTGGAGTGAGAACGGGGACCCAGATGTGGCTGCCTCCAAGTCCAAGTTCCCCCATGCACTAGGGGGCCTTTTTAAATGCCTGCATGCTCATCCAAGAGCAAAACAATTAGTCCTCCTTTGTCTTGTGAGTCAGGGGGAGGTTGGAAAGGGTTGTCTGCTTCCCCTTTCCCCAAGTTTACACATCTCACAGAGGAAGGCCGTCAGAGAGGCGGAGAGCCAGGCTGGGGTGAGCGGCTGCTGGGGACCTGGGTGCTGGCTGCCTGGGTCCTGCTGTTGGCATCTCTTTCCACCTTGTTTGATAGCTCCTGCTTGAGAAGCCAGCCTGGAACATTGCTGCTGTCTGGGGAGAAAGAATGGTCTCATCTTGCCCTTTTCTGGGATGAGGTGGCTGGCCCAGTGGAGACATAGCGATCAGAACAGATTAAATTCAGATCTTGTTCATTTTGCTACTTGTGCCCAGGGGCTGAAGGATTGGTTATAATTTTGGTCTTCATTTTTCAGGCATTTTTATTTTGCCTTGAAGTGTAAAAAGGCAGATGAACTTTTTAAATGATGTATGGCAAAGAGCAAGAGAAGGAGGTGGGGGCACTCGGGGAGAGAAAACTACCCAAGTCTCTAATGTGTCTCTTCTGAGCTTCTTACAGTAAAGAGAGAAGAGCTCCCAGACAGGGAAAAAATCTTAAGAGGCTCTTGATAGGAAATATGCTAGCACTTGTCATCTACCCAATGGTTCCTAATCCTCTTTCATGAGCTGAAATCCCTTTGAATTGGATTATAAAATTCCTCTTGGTAGAAGTCACTTCACTTGAAAATGCAAAGCCCTTAATTGAGAAAGAAAACAAACACTAATTTGAAATTTCTTGCCCTAGGAAAGAAGATGTGGGTAGAAGCTTTGAAGGAGACCCCTCCTGCCTTTTGACTCCTCATTTCCCAGATATGTGATGAGCACTGAGGTCTCAAGACGAGAGCACCCCTTCCTCCACCCTCTTCAGGTTAATTGGCATTTTCACAGGAGCTGCTACTTCGACTTGTTTTAAAAAATTACTTTAAGTATTAAGCAATGGGAAAAGAAAACCTTGTTTAGACACCAAAGAGGCCTTTTAAATGACCCATTGATTGGATCAAAGCTTCCCTCAATGCAGGGATAATTGCTTGTAACTGGCTAATGTCTATGACCTGGGATTGGATTGACAAATGTCAGATGGCAGCTGTGGGAGATTGGAGATAAACTGGCAACTGCAAAAGATTGGGGGGCGGCATAGGGGACGGCAGTTGCTACAACATTTTTTCACTGATGGCAGCTCAGATTACTCTCTTATGGACCCTGTGATCTTTTCCTAGACCTGCGTCCCACCTCTTATCTGCGTCCCGCCTCTGACCTGTTTCTATCATCTCTGATTCTTACACCCTGCACTCTCACACCTTAGTTTCCTGAACACCGCTCCAGGGTGAGAGGATGCCCTGGGGCTCTGTTGTAGCTGGAGGTGGGAAAGTTGGGTCTGGGGAGAGGTGGGCCTTGGTTACTTCCCATGCCAGCACCAGGGCACTGCCTGTGGGGTGCCATTAAACATCTCAGCACTCAGCCGCGGGAACTGAGACCCACTGCTGTTTTGTCACTTTACGGTTAATATGGTGCAGGTTTTATCAAGGGCTGGCAATCATATGATTTCTTTAGTCAGCTGTGTTAGGACCCATGATAACTGCAGCTGCCTCCATACTCATAGGAGCCTTTTGATCACAAAGAAACAGGAATTGTATCAAGAAGCAGATGGTCAAAGGGTCTCACTTTCCCTTTCTTATCAAAATCGATGCCAACTACTACCAGGCTTACCCACAGTGCTTCCTGCCGCTGACGTGGACCCAGACCTGGCAGGGCTTCCTCGGTAAAGAGGAAATCACAGGCTCATAGTGACACGGTCTTCTTTTGCCTTATCTGGATAAGAACAAAAAAGTTTCTTCCTATATCTCAAACACTTAAAAGTCCAGCAAACAAGATTTCTAAACAAAGAGGGACGTCACACAGAGGATTTGCTGCCATTGGCAGCTCTTTTCTCTCAAAGCACATCTGCAGCCTCTCTCTGGGGGGAGCGCTGCTCGAGGTGGCTCAAGGGCCAGCCTGTCTGTGCCTTGTGAGAACGGAAACACGATGTGGCAGAACTGGGGGTTCTGGACCCGAGGTTGCAAGCTTCCCTAGAATTGCCAACTCAGGTGAGACAAAATGGATAAAGAATACAGGCTTTATTTCAATTGATTAATTTTTAAAAGAAATTCTTTTATTTTTTTTATGACTAGATAATCCATGCACGTGATGCAAAATTCGAAAGGTGTCAGAGTACATGGTGAAAAGTAAGCCTTTTTTTCTTCTTTTTTTTTTTTTCTGGGCCCAAATGACCTCAGTGGAGGCAAACAGCATGCAGGAGAGATTAGGAATAGGAGACAGCCATCAGGAACTCAGCTTAAAGGCTGGTCAGCGTAGGAGCCCGGGAGGGTGCGGAGGGAGGGCTGACACTGAGAAGGCACACAGGAAGTTGTTGTGATGTCACTGTGGTGGAGTGGGCAGGTCTTGGGGGTTGACTAGAAGTGATGAGCAGAGGCGGAGTGTAAAATGTCAGAAATGGGGATGCCATGGAAAGTGAGTCAGCTATGGAAGGCAAATGAGGAGCCTGTGAAGGGACGGGGCAAGGCCGATGGTAGGTTCCGAGAAGTGTAAAGGAGGCAGAGGCGAAGCACAGCAATGTGGAGTTTGGTTTTAAAGAGCAGGTGGAGTTTCGCTGAGATTTGAAGGTCAAGTAGGGTTCACGCATGGGCGGACATGAAAGGGAAGGCATTCTAGAACATGGGAACTGCAGGGTCAAAGGCCAGAAGATCAGACTGAAGGACAATAACGGCGACATTCAACCAGCTGACATTCAACCATCTGGCATACCAGACTGTGCAAGAAAATACAGTTGGACCAGATTATGGACAACTTTGAAACTGTCCAGAGATATTTAATCTTGAGATGAGACTCATGAATAAATTAGGGAAGATGAGGAAAACACAGTGGTCCTGTTTGGGCACCTCCTTGGCGAAGCTTATTCTTGTGCTTTGTATAAACTTCTGCTTTTCTACTCATTGCATCATGTGTCATTATTTATTTACATGCATGGCTTCGCTCCTAGAGAGTCTGATTTCTCATTTTCATATTTCTGGAATTACCAATAATAACAGTAGCAGCAACAATAGCTAGTACTTGTTGAGTGCTTACTATGTGCCAGGCGCGGTTTTATGTACCTTACAAATAGTATCTCAATGAGTCCTTTCAATAATTCTATGAAGTAGATATTTATTCTCAGCCCCATTTTACAGATGAGGAGACTAAGGCACAGAGAAATTACTTGCCCAGGGTCATATTGCTGGTAGGTAGGGGCCAGGATTTGAACCTGAGCAGTTTAACCACGGAACCTATACTCTGCATTATTTTAATAACAATAATAACATTTGGGAGGAGCCAGAGATGGAGCAAAGTGTTTTATATGTAGTAGGTCATGTAATCCCTCAACAACCTTAGGTGATAAGTATCATTATTGTCGCCTTTCGGCTGGTAAGGAAACTGAGTCTTAAGCTTTGTCTACATCATGAGGGAAGAAAGCAAAGTGCCTGGACCCATTTCCCCAGACTCTTAGATATGGTACCATACTCCCTGCCAAAACATGGTATGTGCTCATTAGATATTTATGGAATGAATAAATGAATGAAATAGGGGAAGCAAGAAGGGAGAGATGAAGGGAATAGAGGAAAAGAAGTCCTACAGGATTTAGTGCTCAGCTGTCTCTTAAAATCAATCATTGCTGGTAATGTAAATGTTACATTATATGAATATTTTGTAAGAGGACTCTGACATTGAAACCTTTAAATCAAAAGAAGTCTCACTATTAAACTCTAGAACATCAAGAGCTGATGGAGAAATCGTTGAGAGTAGAAAGAGCTTCCTAGAGCCCAGGTATATAAACCAGCAATGGACTTGCTCACCCAAGTCCTGGCACACTTCCTTGGAACAGCAAATTATAATTGGTTACTTAAAAAGTACCCATCCCCTAGATATACCTTTTTTTGAAGCATTTCTCGGTGTTTGGTTGCTCTTAAGGGATACTATTAATCTCTATTATTCTGTGAGCCAAACTGACCATCAAGATAAATAAAAAGTCAAATGTTATTTTTTTTTTCAGGAGGACATTTTTGGTTTTATAGACACGGTGCGTGCCCCTGTACACATGCGTGTGTGCACGCGTACCTGTGTAGGTGTGTTCTGTGTTTCTCTATTGCTGTCTGTCTGCCTCAAGAAGGAACAGAATTTCTGCAGGGTAGGCAAGCCTGCCGGAGAAACTTTCCTTAGGTTAATCAAGACATGCCTGGTGGATGTTTCTACCACAGACGGGAAGGCCTGAGTTTAGCATGTTGACAGTAACCATATTTTCCAAACCCCAAATAGGGGCATGGTGTCTGATCGAGCACTGAGTGCTGCTTTATGAATATAATTATGTGAACTTCTCACCAAGACACATCATCTGTCATTAGCTATTTTATGAATTGCCTTTACGGGAGATACAATGGCAAGATGTTGGGATCACACAGGGGTACAGGGAAAAGTGGTTTTTGCAATCCCAGAGCTAGGGGTCTTTAAGGAAAGAGGGGTGCAGTCGTGGAGTGGGTCCTTGGTGACACAACATTGCTCTGATCCCTGTGGTTAATGAGCTCACCCTTAGGCCGCCTACTGGTCTACTGCTAGCTAGCTGCCAGCCTCTCGGGCTGTGAGTCAGCTGTGGGCTGTCACTCATCCAGCGGGGCCAGTCTGCGGATCCTGGGAGGCTCCCTAACCCAGCATAGCAGCAGCAGCCTGCAGCTGGAGTGCAGTGGGAAGCCTGCCCTGCCCAGGCCCTCCACCCAATTCCCTTCTCTTGATGCCAGGCAGGGAAGCAAGCAGCTCACTTGATTAGAATTCAGGGCATTAAGAAGCCCCCTTGTCACACCCACAGCCCTCCCACCCTGCCAGAGGAGGAGAGCACAGCTTGAAACAGGACTGCCCGCACACGGTGTTGCTTTGCAGAGTTTTTACTGAATTAACCTCCTTTGTCCTTCACATAATTCCAGTGGCATTAGTCAGCTTTAATGGGTAGCATCTCATCCTACTTCCCTTTCTGCCTGGACATACACCCACTAGCTTCTCCCTCCAAACTCTTGGTTTTTTCAGCTCCTGGTTGGTGGCTATTCAGACTGTGCTGTTAACCCTTGCATGGCCCCGCCAGATGAGAAGGAGGAGGGGAAAGAACACGCACTGAGGTTTACTAAGGCAATCACAGTGGCAGGAGAGTTTGCATGTTTCACCCTGTGGAATCTTCACCATAGCCCTGCAAGGTGGGAATTATTATCCGTTTTCTAGATGAAGAAACTGAGGGTCAAACACGTTATGTAATTTGCTCAGTCACAAAGCTGGTGAGGGACAGAGAATATGATTGAAATTGGAGTCCATAGGATTTCTTAAGCCCTGCTAATATTATTAACCAGCAGAGCAGCAGAATTGTTTGAAGGAATCTATTCCTCGTATTGTTTTTATTTTTTTGCAAAAAAAAAAAAAAAAAAAAAATTTTCCTCCCAAAGTTCCTCACTTTAGAAAACCTTCTCACTGACTGCATGATCCTGTTCTCAGATAGGGTTGATTTTTGGCAATGTGATGATAATGTCGTAAATCACAGACAGGGTGTGGTCACCCACTTGACCAGGCTACACACAAGCCCAGATGATACAGAGATCCCACAGAAGGCTGAAGATCAGGAAGTTGCCTTTCTTTCAATTCTTTGAGTTCACAGAACAGTCACTTACCGGGTGGATCCGCCTACCTGCTCCTCCACACCCCCATTGCCCCAACCTCCCCACCTCGCTCTCCTACCCTGGCCTCCAGTTTCTCTGCTCTGTGCTCTTTCTTCCATACTCTTCCTACTGGAATTTTCCAAACCAAGGTATATACATATAGCATCATCTTCTGTTTAAAAACTACCATAGGATCCAGCAATCTCACTCTGAGTATATATCTAAAGGAAATGAAATCAAGATTTCAAAGAGATATCTACACTCCCATATTCATTGCAGCTTTAGTCATAATAGCCAAGACATGAAAACAACCTAAGTGTCCATTGATGGATGTATGAATAAAGCAAATGTGGTACATACATACAATGGAATAGTACTCGGCTTTAAGAAAGAAGGAAATTCTGTCATTTGCAACAATATGGATAAAACTGGAAGACATCATGCTAACTGAAATAAGCCAGACGCAGAAAGACAAATACTACATGGTCTCACTTATATGTGGAATCTAAAATGGTGGAATTCGCAGAGTATGCTGGTGGCTGCCAGAGGTTTGGTAGTAGGGGACGGAGGGAAGGTGAGACAAGTGGGGAGATGTTGGTCAAAGAGTATAGACTTTTAGTTCTGCAGGAGGAATGAGGTATGGAGATCTAATGTACACACGGTGACTTCAGCTAACAACACTATATTGTGTATTTGAAATTAGCTAACAGGGTAGATCTTAAGTGTTCCCACCACAGGAAAAATAAAGGTAACTATGTGAGGTGGTAGACATATTCTTTAGCTTGACTGTGGTGATCATTTCACAATGTATGTGTATATCAAGACATCCCATTGTACACCTTAAATATATACCATTTTTATTTGTCAATTTTATCTCAATAAAGCTGAAAAAAAAAAAAAACCCATGGCTCCCAAACCTGTGGAAAAAAGTAAAAATCCCTCAGTGAGTCACATAGGGCTCTTCCCACTCTGCCTCCTTTGCCAGCACCAGCTCCAGGCATTTCCTTCTGTGCAGCAGAGTTAAGCCGCTGCAGAACATGCACCTGTCCCTAACTGGGCAGCATTGTTTCAGTCCTCCAAGCCTTGGTGGATGTTCTTCCTTCTACTTGCAATGGCCTTCCCTGCTGCTCTGATGGCAACCTCTTTCAAGAGCCAGCTCAAATGTGACTTTCTCTGAGAAGACATGTGCTTT
>NW_011889021.1:1017670-1022525 GCF_000151845.1 Pteropus vampyrus | reverse complement strand
TGTTAAAAAAATACCCCCGGGGTGAGAGCAACAATTATTTTCACCATATTGAAGGTTAACTGTGATAAAGATGGAACGATGTGGAAAATAATTGATACGATGTTAAGGGGAAAAAAGGCAAAATCTCAAATTATGTGTATATTTTAAGTACATAAAATATCAGTGCAAACATGGAAGAAAAGCAAGTTAAGAAACAAAAAAAGAGCTGTGATTTGTCAGATGGGAGGTTTTAGGTCAGCTGTTTTGTTTGTTTGTTTGTTTGTTTTTAAATAATGGTTTGAGTAGTAACTCTATCTTGTAGACCCAAGCCTAAGTCCACCAGGCTGGACAGTGTGTGGTCAGCAATCCTGTAGCTCTTATCAGCCCATCTGTCTAGCTTGATGTTCCTACATCTTCAGGAGGCAACAGACCACCCCATCTGTAGCCAGTAGACCTGGTACCCACCCTCCTGAAAGAAATAGTTGAAACGAAATTCTTCATGCTGGTCATCCCTGTTTTTAATCAGTCAATACCTCTAGTATGAGTCATCTCGACCATCACTTTGTTAATGTTTCATCCTTTCCATCATGCCGTGGACCTCCTTGCCTTTGACCTAGACCCTGACTTCCCAAACTTTTAAGGCTGAGAATCGTTTGTTCCCCAACCACCAAACCACCAAACCACCAGAGACTGTCAACTTTTTCTTTTCCTTATAACAAAGGCTGGCTTGCCCTAAGGTCACCACACACCCTGCCGCCCTCTCTAGTCCCAGCTTTTGATCCTCCACTCCCAGAAGTCTTAGGATTGGGAAGCGTTGTCACCATTCTTATTTCCAAATGCCGCTTCCACCATATTGTTTCTCTCCCCTTCGAGGGTCACGCTGTTCAGCTCCACTGCTCTCTTCCCTTCCATGTTGCCATCATTTTCCAGTCCACCATCGAGGCTGTTCATCCACTGAAGACATGAGCACCTGGCCTATCGTCTTCCTTCGCACTCCCATCTTTGCTTTCAGCCTGGTTGACTGGTATCTGCATGGATGGCCCATCCAACGCCATGGCCCCATCATTTCTTTCTTTTCCTTCCCAGTGAAGCTTCTCCAAAGAGTTGTCTCTTACTGTCTCTATTTCCCTTACTCCCTCCCTCTCCCCTCCCCTCAGCCACTCTAAGAAGGATGCTGATCCTGCATGCCACCCAAACAACTCCAATTTAGGTCACCAATGACCTCCGTCGTACTTGCCCTTACAGTAGCAACTGACACTGTTGACCATTCACTCCTAAAAACATTTTTCTCTTAGTACTAAAGACCAAATATTTTCAGGGTTTCTTTCTCGGTTTCCTTATATGCTTTGCAGGCCCACCCTTCTCATTCTCAACCATCAAATATGCCTCTCCTCTCCTCACTCTATAATCTCTTGCTAGGTGATCAAATCCTTATCCATAGCTTCAGCTCTCTGTAGAGAACATGGAAATTTATATCTCCAGATTTGACTTCTTCTGTGAGTTCCAGGTACATAGATCCAACTCTTGACTTGATATTTTGATGTAGAAATCTCAAAGGTAGCTCAAACTCAACAGGTCCCAAACCAGACTCACAATCTACCTCCACACAGCTGGCCCTTTTTCAGTGTTCTCTGTCTTAGAGGACAGCACCATTAAGATAAGACCCTTAATGGGGCCTATAAATTTCCATTCATTTCCCCCCTCCTTCATCTCATTCTCTCTTCTCTAGCCTCTCTTCCTTCCTTCCCCCATTCTCTCTTGTTCTCCCTTGCCACAGGGCCTTTGCATGGCAGTTCTTTCTGCCTGGACTATTCCTCACACCCCTGGCTTAGTTAACCTTTACGTATACTTCACATATCAGTGCAAGCACTACTTTCTCAAGGAAATCTTTCCTGACCTCCCCAAAGAGGTCAAATTTCTCTGTAATAAGGTTTCATAACACCATGCATGTATTTCTTCATGGCACTAATAGCCCTAGAAAAGTGTGTGTCATTTGAGTAGTGGTTTTCTTTCCCACAGAGTTCCATGGGGGGAAGGAATCATGCCTGATTTTGATCAATATTGAATCTCCAGCACATAATATAGTACCTGAGCATCGAATTTAAAATAGCAGCCTCCCTCACTCTATTTCTTATAGCTCTATTCTTTTTCATAGCAGTTACAACCACTTGCCATATTTGTATGCATTTGTTTACTCGTTTACCTCCCTCACTAAATTCAAAGTTTCACAAGGGCAGGCAGATAATTTTCTCGTCACTGATATATTTTATTCCCAGCACCTGAACAAGAGCACCTAAGACCACTCTATAAGTAGTTTTTGCATAAATAGTGTTTAATTATTTGTTTTTGAAAGAATAAATAATAACAAAAACAACTCTCTCCAGCAACAGTAGGGTATTTAATTAGCCCATCTAGCTATTATGTACTTGCATGACTGTTATTTGCCATAAAAAATCCATTATATAAAGTTATAACATTAACTCCCAAATTTACCAAAATGACTCCTTTACCTTAACTAATATATAAAATAGAACATTTACTATAGTCAGCAGTAATTTGCTTGTTTGCTTGTCTACCATTAAAATAATTCACTAATCAATTGTTTCCTAAAGGAAATTGAAATAGTGATAAACATCTCACACATAATTACAGTGCAATTTTTAAAGTAACTCGAGTTATTGCTTGTCTCCTCCAGCCTAAGTGTTCTCCTTTTCATAAGCACTGCCGAGTTATCCTTCAAAGAGGTTTTACTAATATTCGTAGCTACTGATGGAAATGCAAATGGTCATTTTCCCTATAGGAAGGAGGGCTTTAGAAGAACAAAACTAGTCATTGAAGTGGTCAGAGAGCAGAGGATGGAAATTCAGTTATCTAGGAGCTGAAATCCTAGGGGAGAATACTAACATCTGCCTTATGTCTTGTACCACAGTAGAACTGGGAAAAAGAGAGGTTCAGGATGATGTTACAATCTTCCCAGTTTTTACAAAACCTTGCCTTGCGGCTTCCTTAGGTGATGGCCAAAGAAATCTAGGTCACTCGCGCCACCTGCTGTCAAAATAGGGGAATGGCTGGCCGACGTAAATGTTTCAGGACTTTTGATTAAAGAGATTTCTGCACAACTTGAGCCCTTATCCATGACTTTCTTCTCCTTTCCTCTACATCACACCTTCTGAGCTATATGAGTGGACACAAAGGCACAATTTGAGAGGGTCGCTTTGGGAAAACTGGGGTTCATAGCTTCCAACCGTTCATATTTCTGGCAACGTTTAACCACTTGTTTCCATTTAATGCGCTGCTCGCTGGAGTAGGCTGTAGTAACGAAGATGAACGAGATGTCATTTTTCTCCCCTAAGATCTCATAGACTAGTGGGGAAGTCAGACACATGAACAAATAATTTAAATGCCAGTGTCGTGATAGAGACAATACAGACATGACAGGAAATGAGAAGTCCACTGATGGAAACCTGGAGGGCTTCAGAGAGGAGATGACATTTCCCTCTACTCTGAGGAACCAGCAGGGCTTCACAGGTGGAAAGGAGAATCACTATTTTAGGCAGATGGAAGGGCATATGCAAAAGTAGGATGGCAAAAACATCTATAGCCAATTCTAGGAACACCAAGAAGTTGGTAACTACTGTTACCAGTTGTTATAGATCCTTTCATGCTTTTGAGGTGTATCTTTATGTGAATATTTGTGGACAGGTGTGTGTGTGTGTGTGTGTGTGTGTGTGTGCGCGCGCGTGACTTCCTTTCATTTTACTGAACATTATGTTTTAGAAATCTCTCCATGTTAGTGACTCACGACCTGTCTCATTCTTTTAAGTTCTGCATAGTGTTCCATTGTGTTGATCTATCATATTCTATCTTTAATGGACATTTTAGGTGGTTTCTAGTTTTTTCACTTTGTCTGCCCATCTTTATGAACATGTGCAGACATTTCCTAGAAGGGAAGTTTCTGAGTCACTTAAATTTTGCTAAATGTTGCATACATTTTGCAGAAATGTCACTACATTTGAATTTTGATTGATATTTCTTAATAATCTTCCAAAAATGTTCTACCAATTAACACTTCTTATGGGAGTAGCTAAAGAAGTCGTGTAAGCTAGACTTTCAAATTTTTCCCTTTCTGTTTTAATCCATGTGCATAATGTTTCTCTCCCTAAGATCATGATTCTGACAGTAATCCTACATGTACTGAATGATTTGTTTTTCACATAGTCAATGCACAACCCTCTAAGACTATTGGTATTATCCCCATTTTACAGATGACAATAATCTGAGGCTCAGCGGAATTGGGTCTTATCCACAGTGCCCCCAGGTTGTCAGAACCAGAACTAGAACTTAGGCCTCCGGAATCCTAAATCTCTTTCTACTATTCCGTTGCTAGGCAACACTTCTCTCTTTTGATTCTTGTGCCAATGCTACTTGTTGCCATGGTACTGCTGGGACAAGGAGCAGTAAGTTGTAATTAAGCAGTGAGCTAGAATATTTGCTCTAACAGAAAAGGGTCTTTATGCCCTTATGAGTAGGTGGACAGAAAGGGACAGCTGGATGGAGTTGGATGGTTATCATGTGAGTTTCATGTAGGACAGAAGTTTGTCTTCACGTCTGTCTACTTGAAACTGCTGTCCAGGAAGGCATGGGCAGGAGTGCTGTGTGGGGTCCCTGGCTTCACACTGTCTTGTCAAAAATCAGCATCCAGCTTCAGGGTGTGCCCTCTCCATTCAGTCTATAAGAAATAGGGGCATTGTTGTAAACGGCACCATTCTGAAATCAGACAGACCTGAGTTGAAATCCTATCTCTGCCACTTTCCTGCAGGTTACCTACATTTTCTGATTCTCAGTTTTCTCATCTGAATAGAGACAATCATGCTCA
>NW_011889021.1:1014975-1017620 GCF_000151845.1 Pteropus vampyrus | reverse complement strand
AACGAGATGTCATTTTTCTCCCCTAAGATCTCATAGACTAGTGGGGAAGTCAGACACATGAACAAATAATTTAAATGCCAGTGTCGTGATAGAGACAATACAGACATGACAGGAAATGAGAAGTCCGCTGATGGAAACCTGGAGGGCTTCAGAGAGGAGATGACATTTCCCTATACTCTGAGGAACCAGCAGGGCTTCACAGGTGGAAAGGAGAATCACTATTTTAGGCAGATGGAAGGGCATATGCAAAAGTAGGATGGCAAAAAACATCTATACCCAATTCTAGGAACACCAAGAAGTTGGTAACTACTGTTACCAGTTGTTATAGATCCTTTCATGCTTTTGAGGTGTATCTTTATGTGAATATTTGTGGACAGGTGTGTGTGTGTGTGTGTGTGTGTGTGTGTGCGCGCGCGTGACTTCCTTTCATTTTACTGAACATTATGTTTTAGAAATCTCTCCATGTTAGTGACTCACGACCTGTCTCATTCTTTTAAGTTCTGCATAGTGTTCCATTGTGTTGATCTATCATATTCTATCTTTAATGGACATTTTAGGTGGTTTCTAGTTTTTTCACTTTGTCTGCCCATCTTTATGAACATGTGCAGACATTTCCTAGAAGGGAAGTTTCTGAGTCACTTAAATTTTGCTAAATGTTGCATACATTTTGCAGAAATGTCACTACATTTGAATTTTGATTGATATTTCTTAATAATCTTCCAAAAATGTTCTACCAATTAACACTTCTTATGGGAGTAGCTAAAGAAGTCGTGTAAGCTAGACTTTCAAATTTTTCCCTTTCTGTTTTAATCCATGTGCATAATGTTTCTCTCCCTAAGATCATGATTCTGACAGTAATCCTACATGTACTGAATGATTTGTTTTTCACATAGTCAATGCACAACCCTCTAAGACTATTGGTATTATCCCCATTTTACAGATGACAATAATCTGAGGCTCAGCGGAATTGGGTCTTATCCACAGTGCCCCCAGGTTGTCAGAACCAGAACTAGAACTTAGGCCTCCGGAATCCTAAATCTCTTTCTACTATTCCGTTGCTAGGCAACACTTCTCTCTTTTGATTCTTGTGCCAATGCTACTTGTTGCCATGGTACTGCTGGGACAAGGAGCAGTAAGTTGTAATTAAGCAGTGAGCTAGAATATTTGCTCTAACAGAAAAGGGTCTTTATGCCCTTATGAGTAGGTGGACAGAAAGGGACAACTGGATGGAGTTGGATGGTTATCATGTGAGTTTCATGTAGGACAGAAGTTTGTCTTCACGTCTGTCTACTTGAAACTGCTGTCCAGGAAGGCATGGGCAGGAGTGCTGTGTGGGGTCCCTGGCTTCACACTGTCTTGTCAAAAATCAGCATCCAGCTTCAGGGTGTGCCCTCTCCATTCAGTCTATAAGAAATAGGGGCATTGTTGTAAACGGCACCATTCTGAAATCAGACAGACCTGAGTTGAAATCCTATCTCTGCCACTTTCCTGCAGGTTACCTACATTTTCTGATTCTCAGTTTTCTCATCTGAATAGAGACAATCATGCTCATCTCATAAGGATCTATATACAGATTGAATGAGATAAGGAACACCAATTACTTAGCAAATGTCCGACACTGACTATAATTTTTAAGCACTCAGTACACGCAGCCAATGTTAGTGTTGTTATTTATATTTTTCACCCACCCATTCCTCTTTGGATGCTTTGCAGTAATCAAAGGGGTTCCAAAACATTCTTTAGCATCCCATCACCCCACACCAAGTTGAGGGATTACGAAGCCTTGTCATGTTTTTGTCTTTAGACAAGAATACTCATAAACAGATTTTCAAAAGATTTGCTGTAGTGAAGTTCTGTACTTCAGAAATGCATTATCTACCCAGGAATGAGTCATCTGTAGTAGGAGGAAAAGTGAAACTGTTTTTCAAAAACGACACAATGCAAATTGCACAACTCAAATTACTGCAATTGCCTTTTCAGCTGAATACAAGGATTTTTCTTTTTTTAAAATTCATTCACTTGACTTTTTGCACGCCTATTGTATGTTAGGCCCCATGCATGGGGTGAAAAGATGAATAGAATATGGCCCTTACCCTAGGGAGCTCACAGATTAGCAAGGGAGACAGGCATTTAAAATAATTACAGCAATGTGATAGCTGCTATAATGATGTCTGTGGATGGTATTCTAGGGACACAGAGCAGCAGCACATTAACCCGCCTGGGGGAGGGGGTAGTACAGAAAGACTTCCCAGAGCTGAAACCAGCTTAGGAGGCAAATAAGAGGCAAAGACACAGAGAGAGAATGATGGGGAAGCAGGAGAGAGCATGCTGTGTTCAGACTGAGGTGCAGGCTGCAGACAGGGAGGGGTGAGGAATGAGACTAAAGAGGCGAGTGTCTGTACCCACATACCTCTCCAACGGCCGGTCCTGGCCCTGCACTGAAGGACTC
Source organism: Pteropus vampyrus (assembly GCF_000151845.1). Lineage (NCBI taxonomy): Eukaryota > Metazoa > Chordata > Mammalia > Chiroptera > Pteropodidae > Pteropus > Pteropus vampyrus. The sequence continues at coordinate 1,015,171 of NW_011889021.1, read as the reverse complement.
ACCCCTCCTAGAGGCGCCCCCTGACTGTTCCCATTCTTATAGTTGCAGCTTTAGGCCTCAACCTCCTGTTTGCTCTGTGTCTGCTCTTCACCCTGATCCTGATTCCTTGCCTTTTTGCCCCATGATTCATCTTCTTCCTTCTACTGTCACACTTGACACTCAGATCCTCATCTTTTGTTTCCCTTGTGAAGATGTT
>NW_011889021.1:1008937-1014158 GCF_000151845.1 Pteropus vampyrus | reverse complement strand
GCCCACTAGGAATTCTTCTGAAATTCCGTTGAGTCTGGATGGACTTAAGGGCATGAAGTTTATCACAATCGTCTTTGTACTTAACCTAGGTGGGATGGATGGAGACTAGGTTTTTGTCTAGTTCCTGGACCTCCTATTCTAGATTAAGATAAAGTAAATTTAAGAAACACCCCTCCCTCACAACACAGAAAAACATCTCACTGTTAGTAACCTATTTTTTTTTTTTTTTCCTGAGTGTATTACTGAGTAGCGCTAATGAACATTAAGCTCTCATGTTTAGGAATGTCCCCTGTCAGGCAACGTGGGGAAGGGGAAAGAACCAAAAGTCTTGTTGCACAGTCTCGAAGATGATTAATGAAATTTCAAAATGGCTTTTCTGCTACTTGCTGTAGGGTCTTGGGCAAATTGCTAAAGTTTCCGTTTTCTTTAACAGGTGTAACAATAGTGCCTATCTTAAGGTTCTTTCCAAAATTAATGAGATAAGTCACATGTAAAAAATACTTAGCACTGACCTGGTACAAGTAAGCTCTCAGAAATATTAGCTATGATGGTATTTACTTTTATTGATAAAGCATCTGAGTATTTCTCATAAGGTATCAATTGGACAATTTGGGGCAATGGCCCTCATCACTGAGCACAACGTAGGCTATGCACTGGCTAACCTGACAAACCCCATTGACCTCTGATTTTAAAAAGTACAGTTTCAAAGGAATAGCCAGTTGTTGGAATCAAGCCAGGAGTGGAGTTACTGTGGTTGGCACCTCTCAACTGCCTCAGAGACAATGGGTCAGTCTCTCCATTCAAGTCCTGAGCTGAGGTCCATCCTGACCAGCCAGCCAGGATAGGCCAAGAGAAGAACCCTGCTTTCGCATCTACTCTTTTTGTATAAGAAGACCCAACAGCCATGGGAGTCCTGATCATAAGTCCACCCTCGCACTAACAGGAGGGGGCATGAGTGAGGGGGTGCGCCATAGTTTCTGTCTGAGATCTAAATCTAAGTAAATGGTTTTTATTTTAAGGTCCCAAAATGTCAAGAAAACTTTCTTTGAACTACTTTGGGTTGGAGAGGTTGGATATGAATTCTTCCTACTGCCAGGATGGTAACGCTAGGTTGCTTGCCCATGAGTAGCTCAACACCATTCCCCACCTTACCCGCCCTCCCCCAAAGTGTGAGGGCTGAAAGCCGGAGTACTAGAACATTTCAGCATTCCCTTGCCAGGGTTCTGTGGTAGAATCCACTAATCGGAGGCACTTGCACAAGATTTGGAATGCAGAAAATAGGTGGAAACCATCACATCACTCCTCTGGCAGCGATGAGCAGTGTGGCTTTAGCAGATGTGAGGCATTTCAGAGGTCTGCATTTTTCTCTGTGAATCACCAGCCCTGGGGCTACAGCCAGCTGTGATCATTGCTGGTTTCCTCTGGCTGCTGCGATTTCCTGCTTCTGAGATCTAGATGTAAATCTGAGAGCCGCCTGGGCTTTCCCTGAGTTTTGCTCCTTCAGCCCTTTCAGTCGTTCAGTGGGTATCGAATACCCTGGATTAAACCCCTTCCTACCTTAAAATTTCTAGCAAGGTATTTCTGCTTTCCTGACAAGTAGAAAATGTCTGGCTTGAAAAGTCTTATTGGCAAGATCGAGAACTTAAGAAATTTGTCTTTTTCCTGTATTATTGAATGTTCACTGAAGTAGTCCAGGCAAATTGATGATTCTTGAGTCTTATTTCTGCCCCAGTGACCCAAAACTGTTCTTTATTTCCAGGAAATAAAAACAGAAAGAACAGGTCGTCCTGCCCAAAGATATATACCCGTACTTTCTATCAATTAAAAACATCTTTTAAAAACAAATACCTACTGGGAAACTAATGGCCCATAAATTACTCTGATTTGATAACCACCTCATCTAATCCACAACTAATATCCCTTCAGGAAAAAAGCTTAATTTAATTTATGCATAAAGAGCATTATAAATGCATTAACAGTTATCACAATGAAAGAAAAACACACTCATATTTTCAGTATCCTGACAAATTATTTTGATTTTTTTTGTTGCCTGCTTATATCCACACGCATATGTAATTTATATAGTGCTAATTATTATGAAAACACATTTTTATATTCTGCTTTTTGCACTTCACAGCACATTAATAAAATTTCCATCTTGTTATATAGACTTCCTGTCATATTTAATTACTTTGTAATATTTAATTGAGTAAATTGATCATAATTTACTAACCTTTTCCTCCATGGCTGAATATTTAGGCAGGCTCTAATTATTTTGTTAGTATGTTTATTGCTTCGGTGAACATCTTTTTGTTTCTGTTGATTAACCTCCTCAGGATAAATTCCCACAAGTGGGATTTCTAGGCCAGTAAGGCTAATTGACAACTCTGGAATGGATTTCCTCTCTCATCTCACCTAACCCCTTGTTTTGATACTTGATTAGTTACTTGAACGGGGTAGAAGGGAAAAGGGAGAAGTAATCAGAGATCCTGATGTTCTAATGCCGAGCCAACTGAGATAGGGGAGACTTTGGGCCACCAGATAGCTGTGTGAGGAATCTCCAGAGTCCTTGGCGCGCCCAGGACATGAATCATCTGTTTGACCCGTGTATCCACGGGATACTTGTCTGCATGGTCACTTAGTAGCCCTCTGGGATAACGGTCAACTGTAGAGGTGTCATAGTTCTGTTCAAGTGACCCTTGTTCTACTTAGTAATAGTCCCAAAGCACAAGAGTAGCGATGCTGGCAATTCAGATAAGCCAAAGAGAAACCTTCTAGTGCTCGTTATAGATTGTCAGAAGGTCAACAGTAGTCTAATGCCATGTCACAATGCCTACGTCATTCATTCACCTCACTTCATCTCATCACAGGCATTGTATCATCTCACATCATCAAAAGAAAAGTAAATACAGTACAATGAGATTTTTTTTTGAAAGACCACATCCACGTAACTTATTACAGCATATTGTCATCATTGTTCTATTTTATTACTAGTTATTTTTATTGATCTCTTATGTGCCTAATTTATAAATTAAACTTTATCATAGGTATGTATATATAGAAAAAAATAGTATATAAAGGGATTTGGTACAATCTGCGATTTCAGGCATCCACGGGGAATCTTGGAACATATCTCCCGTAGATAACGGGGGACTGCTGTATCACGTAGGGGAGTTTTTATGGGTCCAGCATGTAAGTGGTCCCCATCACTTCTGCTCATATTCCGCTGACCAGAACTCACGCGAGGGAAGCACAGTTTAGGTGTATGCTCAGGAGGAAGAGGGAGCATGGATGCTGGAGTGCACAAGCAAGTCCCTGCTAGAGTCTTTTTCAAAACTTAGCCAATCAAGCCTGAGAATAGGAAGGGCCAGCAGTGGCAAGACATGGAGCTCTGCTGCTGACACGCACTTTGCAAATAGTAATGCAAATAGAACATACCTTTCTGGATTCTAGCAGTTTCAAGCAACAGCTGCAGGGTCACACCGTTCCTAGGATTTCCACACCCTCTCCACCTCCTGCCCCCAATTAAAACAGGAAGAAGGACAAAAGGAGTCATCTTTTGCTTTTTCCTGGATTTTAGGGGCGGAGACACTAGTACTATTATTGGCTAACCCCCTCTCCTTTTCCCTCCCTCTTTATAGCCCGCTTCTTTCAGTTCTTAAGCTTCTTCAGCTGATTCTGTCTCCGGAGCTTCTTTTACTTAAAATTTTTTTTCCAGTTTTATTGAGAAATAATTGACATATATCACTCTATAGGTTTAAGGTACACAGCTTAATGGTTTGATTTACATATATCGTGAAGTGATTATCACAACAGGTTCAGCTAACACCCATCTTATTAGATAGACATAATAAAAAGAAAAGAAAGAAAATAGAAAAAAAAGAAAAAATTTTCTCCTTGTGATGAGAATTCTTAAGATCTACTCTCTAACGACTTTCCTATATATCATTCAGCAGTGTCAGCTATAGTTCCCATGTTGTGTATTACATTCCTAATACTTATAACTGGAAGTTTGTACCTTTTGACCATCTTTCTTCAATTCTCCCTTTCCCCACCCTCAGTACCTACAAGTCTGATGTATTTTTCTATAACTTTGGTGGGTTCTGTTAGTTTGTTTTTGTTTTAAATTTCATATATGAGCTTCTACAGTACTTACCTTTCTCTGACTTATTTCACTCAGCATAATGCCTTCAAGATCTGTCCATGTTGTTACAAATGGCTGGATTTTCTCATTTTTTTAAATGGCTGAATAATACTCCGTGTGCATGAGTGAGTGAGTGTGTGTGTGTGTGTGTGTGTGTCACAACTCCTTTATTCATTCATCCATCCATGGACACTTAGATCATTTCCACGTCTTGGCTATTGTAAATGATGCTATTATGATCATGGGGAGGCAAATACTTTTCGAGTTAGTGTTTCTGGCTACATTTCCAGAAGTGGAATTGCTGGATCATATGGTAGTTCTATTTTTAATTTTTTTTCAGGATCCTCTATACTGTTTTCTATACTGGCTGCAACTGAATCCAGATCTTTAGTCTCATTTTTCTGGTTTCTTGGGCTCAAGTCTTCCTTCCCTACTTATTGGATGTTTATTTTGTGTTAGCCATTGTGTTAAGAACTTCACATATGTAATGGGAAGAAGAAAAGTATTGCTGCAGTTTGAGCTCGTTAACCTAGAAAGGTGGCAGAAATTCATTCGGGTGGACAACTGTCTTGTTGTTAATAGACTTTTTTGGCTATAAAAGCAGAGGCTTCCCTGAGAAGAATGTAACAGAAAGAGGTTGAGCAACAAACAAACAAACAAACAAACAAACAAACATGGATTGGTTACTCCCTCGGCTAATGGCCACAGCTCTACTCCAATATTCCTTTCCTACAGCTATTTTCTCTGGCTTCCGGTACCTTCTCCCTTCCCTGTCCTTTCAGGCCTAGGAGTGGTAATGGCTCCTGTCACGTAGGGTGTTTCACCCTAACCCTTATAAAACTCTCTTTATTTAACCTTTTGGGTGGAGAGTAATATCAGCTCTCCCCTGGGATTTGAATGATCCAATGCATGGCTTCCTTGCTCACAAGATTTGGACAGGCCCTGAGGTTGGGCCAGATTGAAAATCAGGGGAAGAAAGAAAGGGAGGGATCAGATACTGGCCCAGGACAAAGAATTTGCTCTACTGGGAACAAAACTGTCAAAAGCCCTGATCCATAGCTCCTTAGTGGGTTTCCA
>NW_011889021.1:1006487-1008587 GCF_000151845.1 Pteropus vampyrus | reverse complement strand
GATAGTTTAGATACATCAAATAAAAAATAAAATTCGATGATAAATAAATTTTGTGGTTAGCTAAGACCTAACATTATTCCTATTGTGACGTTTTAAATCTATGCCAAACAAGTACCAAAGACAATGAAATGCCTTCCTTTACTAGGGGAGGATAGAACACGTATAACCCATGGCCCTGTCATTCACACTGATGCAAAGTAGGAACACTGTGTTCCCTACATTGCATAAAAGTTGTCTCTGCCTTTCTCTCTCTCCCTCTCTTTTGAGGAGACTGCCCAGTTGCTCCGTTTGGTGGCTCAGGGAGGCTGGAGAGAATCGTTTAGGGAACCCACTGGGCTCCTAGTGGCATGGGCACATCATTCAAATGATTATCACCCCCCACCCCCTATCCCCCACCCTAGGTCTAGAAGTCACTCTGTCAGACTTCTCCTGTTCTGACAATCTAGCAGTGGCTGCAAATGTATCGCCTGGAGGTGAGATTGCTTGGCTTTTGTCTTCTGCGGCTGTGCTGAATTTCTGGATTTAAACATTCACACTCTGTAGAGCAAGCCGCAGCCCTGAGATGCACCTCACTGGGAACACTTAGATGCTGAGGCCTGACCTCACACTTGACCAGGGAGAACTACATGAGACTAGAAGGCCCATTTGCCAAGTCTGAATGCTTCCTTGAGTTAACATTTGAATGGTTATGTTATCTTTAGTATATATTATGACCAATTTTGTGTTAGAATACGTGTCCGAGATGGCTCTCTGAAATGACAGATATTGGTAAGTATGTCAATGTATCTGCTTAATAAATTGTAAAATTATAAACAAGTTGGAGGCAATGTGACATAAAAAAATCCCCCCAAAACAAACACAACACCATGAGCTTTAGCATTAGACAGACCAGAGTTATAATCCAGGCACTTTGACTTATCAGCTATGTGTCCTCGGCAAGGATACTTAACCTCTCTGAGCATTTTTCCTTGAATGTGAAATAGGAATAACAGCACTTTACTTATCTCACTTGACTATAGTAAATATTCAGTGGGTCAAGCCTGGAAAGCATCTACTCATTGACTGGTACATTTGAAGCTGCTCAGTAAACATTCAGGATTTTATCTTAAACATGAATCTAAGGCTATTGGCTGCACTCACTATGAAGAACAGTAGAGGGCAGACTTTACAAAGTTATTTGTAAAATATTGTCTTCCAACAGGACAACCAAAATTCTAGAAATGACTTTCTTAAGTACTTTGGCTGAAAGATGTCTCTATAACTACTTTTGATTTCTTTACAGAAATTGGGGCTTTCCTGTTTTGCAAGAATTTCAAAGGAGGCTATTGGGCAATTTATAACTGACAACTTTCATGACCATGACCTATGTACCTGGTCCCCAGATTATGGTGGAACATTTTTGACAGGTTTCCCTGACTCCTTTTCTGCCTGTCACAGATTTGATGACAAATTGAGGAAACAAAAGATGCCAAACTCTCCTGACATCATTTCAAATTGCATCATTTCAAAACAGCCTGAAGTTTGTGTGAGAAGCATTGTGGAATATGGAAAGTCACCTTGCAGATGACTGAAAATCAGAATACATATAGTTAATGTTTGGGATTGCAATGGGTGCAAATTCCATTCCATGATAAAAGAATAAACGGACATTTAATAAATATTTGTGGAAATCTGAAGAAGTTCTGAAGTGTGAACCATTATTCCAGTTGACACTTGCCACCCTCGGTCTCTGGGAACCAGCCTCACTTGGTTTCTATAGCATCAAGTGAAAACACTGCTTGACATTTTCAATAATTTAGAGATGAAAAAATGGTACCTCAAGTTACTTAAAACTGGCATATCATGGGTTACTAAAGGTGAACATTTTTTTCCCTTGTGGATTTGACCATTATTTCTTTTTATAGGAATGGCCTGATCATATCTTTGGATCGTTCTTCTACTTGAGTCCTGATGATTTTTTTCCCTGAACTTCTACAAAGGGTTCATTGAAAATCATTGCTCTCATCTTCAGAAAATGTAAGCGATCCAGTTCTATCAGTCTCTGATTTTTTTAGCATATCACATAGCACATGGTTAGCACCCAAAATGTTTATTAAATTG
>NW_011889021.1:999345-1006437 GCF_000151845.1 Pteropus vampyrus | reverse complement strand
TTTACTAAGAAGGTAGTTGGAGTTGCCCAGAGGGAACAGATATCAGAGAAGTAGGTTGCAAGATAGAGAAAATGAGAGATGGTCAAAGAGGATTTTAAGAAAGTTTTGATATATAAATTAGTGCTATACATGCTGGTTAGTGAACTGTTTTGTTACTCGTCTGTGCTAAGCTAATTGCAAAAATCAAGTGCAAGCATTCAGAAATGTTTACAGAAATCTGACATTGCTGCAGCAGCCAAATGGACTTGTCTTGTTGAACAGAGTGTGGCCAAGCTGCACACTAGTCTTACACAAAAGGACCACGTTATAGCATGCAATATTTGACTGTTATTTTATCAATGTTAATGCAAGAGTTCATATAAATCTGAGAAAATATAAGATTATAAAAGTGAACTTGTAGTGTTTTTGAAAGATTAGAAGCCATTTTGGGGAACTTTTAAAAGATGTGAATTAGATAACCAGACGTGTATTTGCCTGATATTTTGATAATTTTAATGATCATAATACTTCTATGCCAAGGAGGTAATGCAGTATATATTTTTTTCAATGGCAGATAAGATCTAAGGGCATAAAAAAAGTTAGAAGCTTGAAGAACTGAATTTTACAGATCGTTAGAGTATGTTCCATAATGTAACAATTATTAATGCAGTAATGATCTTATTAGTGCACATTTGTGAAAAGTCATTCCTGAATACTTACCAAATTTGAAAGCATGTTTTAAAATTTTATTTTTCATCATGTGAAGACCCATGCAAAGGCAAATCATTAATTCAGAATCCATTTATTTAAATCAAAAGATAATTTAAATTTAACCTCAACTCCATGGGATATTTTGTTGGAATGGATAACTGTTGAAAGATTGAAGATGGATTTTGAAAATATAGCATCACTTGATTAATTTATATAAAAGTTAAAAACAAATATCATGTGTTCCTTGAAATTGCTTTAAATTTCTTCTCTCATACTGTCAACAGATCTCTAGGAGACTGATTTCTCTGAGTGTTATTGAAACAAAATATAGAGTTTAGGTGTATGTTATGTGCTGTGAGTAATATGTCATCATTCTAACCTAGATTAAATAGGTTAAAGGAAGAAGCGAGCTCATTTTTTTACATGAAAAATTTCAAATGTTTATACTGTTATAGTATTCTTTCAAAGTGTGAGTGAAAAAGTTTAATATGGGTAATTGCTACATTACTCATAATTTTTTGTTTGCTTACATTGTTTAGTTACAATTACAGAATGATAAAAGTTACAAGTGTAATTATTTTCTTCGTTAGTAACAAATGTTCATAATTTCAATCAATGTGTATAGTAATTTTTTCTTATCTCCTATGTTATTCTAGTTCTGATTACCTTTATTGAAATTTAATTCTATGTTTGTTGACTCTCATAATAAAAATCAGCTTTGTATTATATGTATTTTTAAATTTCATTTTTCTAATTACTCATTTTTATTTCATTTTATGAAACTATCAGTCCATGGTGGATTGGAGGTTTAAAACCCTGGTCCTCAGTACCAATGGTTTGAGAAGCACTCGTGAAACCACTTCTCAGGGGCCATTCTAGAAAGCTCAGTAGAGATTTTCAGTGAGAATCTACATTAGCAATTAAGGCTTTGGGCAGGCAAAGTTATATTTTATTTCCATGTAACCCCTTGCTGAAGGAGCTGACAGCAGAAGCAAATTCAGGTTTAGCTGGATCACTCATTTCGTCGTTCTAACTTTGGACTGCATTTAGTATTATTTCCTCAGAATATATCTGAGGAGTCAAAGATTAATATGTTAATTTCAAAGCTGCAAATGATAGGTTTCATAAGATTTGTCTGAAATATTAGAAGCAGGAGACACAGCTCTGAAGCCCAGTAAGAATTAAGTCTGGAAAGCGTTGAGACCTGAAGTCCAGTCTTAGCTCTGAGTCTCCCATGATCTACAACCAAGTAAGAGAAATAAGCATCTCCTTTGATCTTGCTTCTTCTACAGGCCACCGTCCCAATTCTCTTTCTGATGTAACAGCCAAATGTTTCAACATTTCTCAAAAATGATCTCCCACTCTTACTGCTTTTCTCCCTGGCTCCCTTTGCATCTCTACTCGCCGCTAGCATCACCCTCTCACCGCATGTCTTGTACCCAACTCATCTGCTCGCTCTCTCTGTGGCCTTTGTAGTTACTGATTTCCTGTCTCTTGCCTTCCATGACATTCTCTTGGTTTTTCTCTCACTCATAACTCCTCATCTTTAATCCTCTTCACTCTGCCTTTTCTCTGTCCACACTCTAGGAAAGTGTTTCTAAACCCTCTTTTTCCATCCCCTTGGAGATTTCATTCAAACTCACAGGTCCCAACGTTCATCTCTAACATTTACCTAAGTCACATAGCTATAGATACAAGTTTTCCAAAATTCTTTCATTTCACAGCTCAAATTGTGATCTAATTTTTTTAAAAAGTCAGTTGTTTTCCTTAAAGGGATAGGCTTACTTCGTTTACTTTGGAGAAATTATCTGCCAAATATGCAACTGTGAATGACCATAGTTTATTAGTCTTTCAAGTAAAAGCGGTTCTCCATAAAAAAAGAAGCTAATTCAGCTCATATGTCAAGTGATTATACATGTGTCTTGCCCTGCTATGTAGCATTCTTCTTGCCTTCCTGGCAATGTCATGGCTGAAAAATAATATGCTTTCTCTTTACACCAAGCCTCAACTATTTCTAGTCTTTGAGACTTAAACTACGATTTTATTTTCTGGGTCTCAAATTAGAACACATGGTTTGCGGAAGGATTTTTATGCTAATTTGAAATACAAGCAGCAGGGGGAAAGGTAGATGTTTTGAGGGTTTGATAATTTGTATGACTGAGCATGAGAATGCTTGAAATAGGAATTACCTCAAAAATCCCTGACATAAGTCAGCAATGACACTGGTGAATGCCAAGTGCCTCCAGGAAGGTAACGGGAAACAATAGGACCATGTCATTGTCCCACTTGGAAACAGGCAAATTCTTGAATGTCAGACCTAGCATGGTCTAATTTAAGTTGATATTCCATAATGGGGGCACTAAGAACTGCCTTGTCAACTCTGTCAACAGATGCCAGACACTGAAGTACCAAGTCAAAGAACAGTCTGGTAAAGTCCACATCTGCCTTACCCTTTGCATACACAGGTGATAAACATTTATATTAGAAATGCTGGATAGATTGTTTATCTGCCTGATTTTGGGAGTGGATCTGATATGGTCATGTGATTACAGATACCACCTGTTGGGGAGACAAGACTCATAATTAATCCATGATTGTTGGACAGGTGAAAAAATGTGGCACTGTTGAGGGAGGGAACTGATTACAGTCTTTATGCCTTGCCCATCTGGCTGCATTAAAACACATGCACACCCTGACATATGGTCACTAGCTGGAGAGAAGGGAGCAGATTACAAGATACAAATAATAAGTGGATACCACAGCTTCCCTTTGTGACCAGTACAAGACGGGTCTTATTTTTAAATTTTCTTAAAAATACTCATGAAGAAAAGGGTCTTTTACATTTATATTCCCAGTTCTGTCATTGGGACATTTCGAGGTTCTTAGCCAAGCATGCCACTTCTTCATTCTTTCAAGCAGAAATTGCCTTTTTGCAATATGTGCATATTAACCAATATTTGATGATAATTGTGGGATTTATGGGAGAAATGTTATATATTTGTATGAGCTGTTATTACGGTATTATTGCAATTTCTATCATGTTCCTTATTTGGCATAAAGGCAATATGTAATGTCAACTGACATTTAGTGGGCTATTATGTATTAGGCATTTTAAGTGCATCACATGTGTTAACTCACTGAAATCTTACAAAATCCTACAATATGGGAACTATTTACCATCTTTATTCCACAGAGGAAGAAACTGAGGCATAGAGCAATTAAGGGGCTCATCCAAAGGCATACAGCCAATAAATGGTGGGTGAGCCTATCTGACTAATTCCAAAGCATGTGTTCTTCATTATTTTTGCGTTACTTTAGGGAAAATGGAAGGAACTTGAAACTAAGGAAAGACCCCATGGACTTCTTTGTGCTTCAACAGTATCCAAAATAGCGAGCTTATCAGACTCATTTTCACCTCGAGAGTCTACAATTCTGTGAGTATCCCTCTTTTCTTTCATCCTCCCCAGAGAGGAGTGAGGTAGGGGAAAGATATTTTTTTCTGGAGTTGGACGATCTGGGTCTAAGCCCTGCCTTTACCCACTTAGTTTCACCTCATCGATCTACATTATCCTCGTGTTCAAAATGGGAATGATGATCCACCCTTCCCAGGAACATTGTAGGAATTAAAAAAGATGATATATATAAATAGTACTTTGCAAACGATGAAGTACTTTGCAACTGTTGGTAATAAGATTATTAAAGTACAAGGACTCTAATGCGTCCATTTGTGGGTTTCTTTCCCACAAAGTTTTCAGCCTCTGTGATGGAAAGTGTGGCTCTTATAGAGGCATTAAAGATCCCATACCCAGTTATACCCAAGGAGAAAAAGAGAATTGTTATTTAGCACTAATATGTAATTAGTCGTTGAAAATAAGGTTAATTGTGCCCGCCCTTGATTCACTAAATGGTACCTCTCTGGCTTTCCAAACTGTACATGTTTCAGTGTAGTCAAAGGGGAAACAACTGATATTTCTCTTGTGAGGTGTGTTATACAATTGCCTATTAAGTGATAGTTAGCAATTAAAAGAAAGCTGAGTTTGCAACGAGGCTAAAGGCTGTGTCACACTAGCAGTATTGCTGATCCTTGTAGGCTGGTACCTAAAAGAGGAATTCCATTCCACTCAACTCAACTCAGTTCAACTCAACTCAACTCAGCTCAACTCAACTCAACTTGATTCAATAAACTTAGATTTGCTATTTGCTGGATATTGTGCCAAGTGCCAGGGATATAGAAATGAATATGACATAGTCTCTGCCTTCCCGCAACTCATAGGAGAGATAGACATGAACTCTAAGTTACAGTGGGGGAGGACTTAAGCTAGAGGAAATCCTAGAGGGGAGCAAAGACAAGGTTTCTTCTTCATGGGGCTTGCTCTTTTTCAGGAAAAGAGGAGCAGGTGAGATTTATAAGGACAATGAGAAATAAGGCTATCTTTCTGATGTTTTTCAGAATCACATTCCTAAGGGAGGTTGACTATCAGTAGGGACTCCAACATTAGCAGTTGTCTACAGAGAGTTTTTTTCTCAATATGTCCCCACCTTTGTAATGAGTATTTTTGTTCTTTCAACTTGAGATGCTGGCCTGATTTAAAAACATTTATTTTTAAAAGCCTCATAAATACGGGCTTTATGAGTTTAGTTTTGCTGACAATTTCCTTGTTTGAAAAGTAGAAGAAAGCAAGAAGTTTTACTTGGTTACGATTCACTTCTGTCAAGAAAAATTGTTGCCAGGCTTTGAATTTTTTTTTAAAAAAGTTACTAGGTGTCTTGTTTAAAGCATCTTCTGAGTTCTCTTTCTTTCATGTATTTGAGCCAGTGTACAAATCTTTAAGTTGTAGAAAAGTTAATGCAAACGGTTCTGAATGAATTGTGTGGATAGAGGACTTTTACACCACTTTGTAAATTTATTTCAGTAATATTCCTTATTGCCTATATACATATATATGGTTCTTTGAATTCTCCTTTGAGCCACTTGTAATATCTTACTTGTTCCATCATTAATTAATGAGCTAAATAAAACTTTTAAAATGTGTTCATTTTATATTTCTATGATAGTCATGATTTGTTTGTTTGTTTCTTTTTTCTTTTTCTTTTTCTAAATATCCTTTAACACTTCTGAGTTAAGAGCTTAGAAAGAACTGAGAATTTTTCTCACAACCTGAGAAAAAACTGGCTGGTGATGTGGGAAGTATAGGAAGGGAAGAAAACTTAAGATGTGTTAGGTACTTAGTAAACATTATTAATATTAAATGTTAATATCTATTAAACATCAAGCCTTTATGTACATTATTTGGTTTAATCCACAAAACAGTTTTGTACTTTTATGTAATGCTTTTCTTTTTTTAACCAAGGGACCATATTGGTTTCCTATGTTAACAAGAATTGTATTGGTGTGGTGATAGGCCATGTTATGGGATGAATTATGTCCCCTCAAATTCATAAGTTTTAGCCTTCAGTACCTCAAAAGGTGACCTTATTTGGAGATAGTCTTTACAGAGGTAATCCAGTAAAATGGGGTCATTGAGGTGGGCCTTAATCAATATGACCAGTGTCCTTATAAAAAAGAGAAAATTAGAGACATATGCACACATTAAGAACACCATGCGAAGGTGAAGGCAGAGACCTGGGTGATGCATCTACAAGCCAAGGGATGCCAAAGATTGCTAGCAAGCACCAGAAGCCAGGGGAGAGGCATGGAACAGACTCTTCCTCACAGCCCTCGGAAGGAACCTGCTGGCACTTCGATCTCAGACTTTTAGACTCTGGAACTGAGACAATTCATTTCTGTCATTTTGAGCCATCCAGTTGTGGTACTTTGTTACAACAGCCCTAGCAAACTAATACAGGCCATTTAAAAATTCTAGATATTATTCCACTTTAAAGAATCATTGGTATTTTATTATGTATGCAAGGGACCACCTAGTTCACTAAGGCCCAATTCTTAGCCAAACCTCATGTCAGCTCACAAGCTCACAGCGAGATCTCAGTCAGGTTGGCAGCCTCAGCATCTGACAGACGTCTCGACCTCAGGCAAAGGGGATTTGTAGGCAGGGGACTGCTGCGTGTGCCACCTAAATGAAGACCTAAACAGCAGGGATATATCACCTCCTTCTCATTAGATTCAGGTGACAAGAAAACTAGCCCCATCTCCCAGTTCTCGCCTGCCTGAACGGAACACATTATCCTCTGCTGCTCTTAAGCTCAGTGGCATTTGCTTAATCAAAGTGAAATCACACAACTTTTTCGCCTGAAAAAAATGATGTCATGGAAAAAAGCTGAGATTTCATTGTGTTTTGGGAAGCAAAGAAGGGTTTGAACAGCACAGTGCCCTGAGCTAGTTGCTGTTTCTAGAGGGCCACTCTGGCTGCTGAGCAGAGAATGAGGGTGAGGAGTGGGAGCAGA
>NW_011889021.1:996855-998100 GCF_000151845.1 Pteropus vampyrus | reverse complement strand
AGGGTTTGAACAGCACAGTGCCCTGAGCTAGTTGCTGTTTCTAGAGGGCCACTCTGGCTGCTGAGCAGAGAATGAGGGTGAGGAGTGGGAGCAGAGAGTGGAGGTGGGGAGACCAAGCCAGAGGATGTCACAGTAAACTAAGTCGCTGGTTTGGATCCAGAGGCAGCAGTAGTGATGTTAAGAAATAATCAGGCTCAGGACATTTGGAGGGAAGGTGGGTAGGACTTGCTAAAGAATGCAATGTGGCAGGTAGAGGAAAGAGAAAAATCAACGATGGCTCCACTGTTGTTTTTTTCCCCCCAGGAAACTAGATGGGTAGCCAATTAACCAGGAAGGGAAAGGCTTGGAGGAAGGCTTAGTTTTTATGTCTACCACAGAGGCAAATGTTGGGAAGGGAAAGACGCGTGCCCTGGTCTCTCAGAAAACAGAGTCATAGAAGTTCATTGAAGACTAAGACTAAGGCTCTTTCTTCCTTCAGATAAACCATGTTTAATTACATGCTCACTGTGACAAAGTGCTGTGCGGGCTGCCAAGGAAGCTGCTGGTCTCCTAGACAGGGTCTGAGGGACGGGGGCCTAGGGAAAAGGGCGACAAGGTTCTAAGTAGAAAGGGGAGTGCTTTGGCTTGCCCGTCTAGAGGAAGTGTTATGGGTCCAGAAATAGCAGCAGGTTGATAGGAAGCTTTTCAGCCGGTGGGGGTCACCGGTTCAAAGACAGCGGTCCTTGGTCAGGAAGCTCCAGGCTTGAACTCCCAGGGGCAGGGATCTCGTCCTGGCTCCTTTCTCCGTGGGGGAATCCAGTTCCCAATTTGATGTCTTGCTGACTGACACCTCACTCCACTCTGCATTTATGCCGCAAACTTCACCCTTCTACCCCCAGGGCCTACACAATGCTTCATATAGGAGACAGTCAATAAACTTTGTTGAATAAATTAAAAAAAAAAAAACTATGTATGGGTGCAATTATTTCTTTTTGTAAGCAGGCTAAGAGGTTGGTAAGTAAGGGGATACTTACTGTAAAGATGGTGTTCCTTGATTTCAACCACGTATATGAAATAACTCTTTTCATATTTTGAGATTATGGAAATATCAGAGTTGGATGATAATGTACTTAGAAGAGTTAATTACTGTTTGACTTATTATACAAAAAAGAGGCTGATATATGAATTACTGTCCCACATGGGGGATGGTATTAAGTGACTGCCATATAACTCAGTGTTAACCCCTGCCCTATACAACATTTTTAG
>NW_011889021.1:972498-995825 GCF_000151845.1 Pteropus vampyrus | reverse complement strand
GAAAAACTCCTCTATCTGCTTCTCCTTTGACTTAATATTGCCAAGAAAGCCGGTAGATAGGAAGAACTGAGGACATTTCTGGCCCTGAAGGAATTCCTGGCCATCCTTTTGTTTCTCCCCAAAGACCACCCCTCTCCCATTTCTGAAGGTCTGAGGACCTCCCAGCAGAGAATGCCTCCAGGCCAGCAAAGGTGATAGGAGGTGGGGCATTCAGAATGAGCTTGCCCAAGCAATACCTTTCTCCTGAGAACTCAGAACCGTGTTGCCCATTACCCCAAACATCTCGCTCTTCCCTCCACCTTCAGACGGAACATATTCTCAACCCCTCTGTAAAGGTTAATTGCTTCTTGGGAGCCCAACACTCTCAAGTCTTTGCCAGAACAAAGTTCCCACAATTATCACCTCCCTTTTTAGTTATCTCGATCCTTCTTCTCTTTACCATCATGAAAGCCTTAATGTTAATTTGAGTAAATATTTGCTAATGACTGAGGCAGCCTCTTGTAACAGATCAATGGGCACCACACAGATAAAAGATTGCACTGGCTCGACTTCCTTTGATGCCAACTTCCATATGTCCAATCTCCACTTTTAGCCATGCAAAATGCAAAACTTTACACTGTACATTGGAGGTTGGCTCTAGTCAGGCTTCCTCTCATATTTTTTTAAACTATAGGTTAGGTCCAGGCTTAAGATTTTTCAAAAGATTCCATTACACTTCTAATAAAATATTGACTCCTTACTGTGGCCTACAAGGCCTTCCATGATCTGACTCCTGCCCTCTGCATCCTCATCTGGTACTTCCCTTCCCCATACTTTTGGCCATGTTAGCCTCCTCTCAGTCTTAAATGCCCAGAATTTCCCTTGCCTATCCTCAATTATTGGGAGAATGACCCAGGAAGAGCCATATGTAATTTAGGCATTAGCAGCCCAGTCCTAGCACAAGGAAGGCACACAGTAAAAATTTGTAACATTAAAAATGAAAACAGTTTTCTTAAGGCAACCACAAGAATTCTTGCCACAGATCCGAGGCAAAGATTGAGAGAAGAGATGGAGGTCTAAGAGATTTTGGCTTTTGAGAACTAACCAAAGAAACCCAAAGTTTCTCCTGCCCTTCTCTGTCAAGGAGCAGTGGTATGTTTGGTGGAGTGTTTTAGGTGATTCTGAAGGGAGGGAAGCCAGTAAAAGAGAGTTAAAAAAAAATGGCACAATGCACTGTCAGTGGGAGAAGACAGTATATTTTCTTTTCTTTTTTTACTTGACTCTCTTGTCTCTTTCTTCTCTCTTCTTTCTGTCCACATCGCTCTATATTCAAATTTACATACATACATAAAATGCAGGGCATTTTTGGTCATTCTTTCTCTGATACGAAAATGAAATCAGTATATGATTTTCTTGCTTAAAAACACTTTGTGGAAATTCCTTCAAGTCAAGCTATATAGCTTGTCATAGCCTCAATTCATTTTCATGGCTGCATGATGTTCTATGGATAGGACAATAGTTATTCAACTATTGATAGGCACTATTGATAGCCAGTCATTGTTTAAAATTTTTTATTATAGAAATTTTCAAGCATATACAAATGCAGGGAGACTAAAATAGATTCCATCACCTAGTTTTCATGATCATCAATTCAGAGTCAACCTTGATTTTTTAATTGTTTTTTATATTCCAATCCACTTCATTGTCTTCACCTGCTTGGAATATCTAAAAGTAAATTTCAGACATCGTGTCATTTTATGACGGGCATTCACCTTATCTATGGACTTTTGCCACTACAGGCAAAGCTGCATTAAGAATCTTTATGCATGTATTTTAAGTACCGACCATTTTATTTCTGTAGGATGGATTTCTAGAGTGGGTTTGCTAGATTGAAGACTATAGATATTTTTAACTTTATGGACAGATTTCTTCTCTCAAACTCTAGAGTTTATTTGTTAATGCATATATCCAACTTTACCAATTCTATTGCAACCACTTGAGGGCAGGACTATATTTAATGCCTCTTGGAATCTCTGGTACACAGCATAAGACTTGGCAAAATGAGGCAAATGTCATTCTCTTTCCTTGTTTTTTTTTTGTTTTTGTTTTTTGTTTTCCTGTCTCTTTTTTCAAAACACACCACAAAAGTCTTTTAAAGAAAATGAAATAATCAGTTATGTGACGTTGACAGTTATGTAACACTCGATGCTTTTGAGGCTATTTTTTGCCCCATGTGAGAACAATGTGGAATAAATACTATATATAAGAGAACGTTGAAAGCCCCAAAATGCTGTGTGAATGCAAGGGGCTTTTCTATTGTTGTTGTCATTGCTATTATTACTGTAAATTTTTAAAGAATTTTTCTAGGATCATTTGCTTGGCACGAGCTTCTTAAAAAATAACATTTGCACACAGCTGAGTTTTTTCTGCCCAGACTCCCGGGAGGGTGCTCTCTGCTTCGCTCCATGGGAGTGTGTTCTTGGCGCACAGGGCAGGCAGTGCAGGGCGGGCACAGCCCTCCTAGCTTGGATAAGAGAAGCTGACAACTCAGCAGCTTGGAGCCTCTCAACCGCAGGAGTATGTTTCGTTTCAAAAGCTCTCAATTCTTCTGAAAATGTCCCTGTACTTTCTTAGCACTTGTGGCTGAGTCGCAGCCTTCAGAAGGCCTTAGATATCTGGAAAACCCACAGAAGTCCAGGGAAAGCCCTCCATTTCATTTGGTTATTTATGGAGTGCTTCCTGCATGTAAGGCTTTACATTAGGCCTCAGGGGAAGATGAGGTCCAATGGAAAGATCGGTGGGCACAGAGTAAGATTGAGGAGGGTTGTAGCTCTTACTTTATCCCTGTGCCCGTGTTCGAATCATTCTTTGTGCCTCAGTTTCTGCTTTTGTAAATCAAGAATATTTTTTCCTGTTTGTACAGCCATGGGACACTAGTCACACTGTGTTCTATACGGTGCCTGCTAAATATATAACTTGAATGATATATTTGATTTTGCACATGACCTGCTTGTAGGTTTTTTCTTCCCGAGAATTGAAACATAATCAGAGGTTTGTATAAATGGTAATCTTGTATGTACTTTTCAAATTTGAGGGGTTTCCTCATTGTTAACTAATCCTTTTTATAGCCCATTTAAACAGAGTATTATTGTGGGCAGACTCAGGATGAACTCAAATGATATTTGGATTCCTCATACTCATGACCAGAAATGGAAGGCCAGGTGTGCCCCTGCTTTAGAGGATGAGTGTTCAGATCCCCCATTCTTTGCAGAACCTTCTCAAGACTCAAGTTCATGACAGTGACTGGCCTCCTTTGTAGCTCTCTTGCTCTGGCAACACTCTAGATGTCCACTGTTGGTGTTTGTTTTGTTAACCACAGGGCAGGGTAAGCCATGGCCGACCCAAAAAACCTTGTTATCGCTTGGCACCGAGGTCCAGAGTCCTGGCGTCTGGGCAACTTTCTCTGTCCTACTCACTTCCTGGTTTGACTGACCTTTAAGAAAGACTCAGAGGCAGACTGCCTTCTGCGGTGGGAGCCGAAGCTTCTCTCTTGCAATCAGACCCTTCCTGGCACAGATAAAAACTCAGCTCCCTCAAGGAGCATGGGCAAAGTCACCTAAAGTGATAGCCCTGTGCAGATGTATAAAGTTTACACATTAGTCACTTTGCATTTATAAAAGCAAGCATGCCTACTCCGGGAGAAGGAAACTGGAAGACCTGCTGCACCTTTTCCTTGAGATTAATGGCTCTGAGATGTCGCAACAAACCAGAACCCCTTCTGGGAAAGGGTGCACTGTTTATCTTTGGAGGCCGCCAGTATGGTGGTGAATGCGAAGGGAGTGAGTGCTCCACACCCTTTTTTGCATTGCTCCAGTCCGACCTGCAGCCCCTCGCTGTAGTGTCAGGTTCCAGCCTGCAGAGCCAGAGTGGGCTGCTGGACACAAAGAAATGTTACTTTTCATGTAGTCAGCACAGGCTTCCATCCAGCAGGGGAATACTGTACGTCCTTTGAGGTCTGGTTCTTTAGTCTTTGCAGCTGAGCCAAATGGCAGTGCCAGGGAGAAGGTACTGCCCTCTGGTGTGTGGACGCTTTTGTCAGAGCCAAAGAGACGCAGAGGGTCTGGTGAAAGGCGCTTTCAGCACTGGGCATTTGCATTCCCAGTGCGGCTCCAGTCTGACAGGAGAGGGCCTCCCTTTGTGGTTGGAGCAAAAATCTCACTCCTCTCCAACACTACAGGAGGTTGGGGCGGAGATGGGGGCGATCAGAGAAGACACTCGTAGTGGTGTGTACACTATCCCCACTCAGAAATGACTGGCTCATCGATGGGACCCTTTCCTGGACTTCTCTCATCTCACTCACAAAGGTTTGAATAACTATGAAAATAAAAGAAAAAAAGTAAGAAAGAAAGAAAAAAAAGAAAAATAAATAAAAATATTACTTTTGGCCATTCTCTTCCTTGGGAAGTTTGCTCTAGTTATGAACATTAGAAAGCTCTGTCTACATTGTGCTGACACAATGGGCCGAAAGGGAACCAAACCACCAGATGGATCTCAAATAAAAAAAAAAAAAATACAAAAATAATAAAAATAGACCATGCCTAATGCACAAAGCTGAACTGATGATGAATGCCTTATCTATGCCTGAATACAGATTTCGGAACCAAACAGGAATGAATTCAAATTCCATTGGAGAAATTTGGCAGCTCCATGACTTTGACTAATTCACATAATCAACTTGAGGATCAGGTGAGAATTTCTCACCTTTAAAATGGTACCGACAAGCCTGGTTCACAGTTGATGTGGAAGATTAGATGAGATAGCATATGTAAAAGCACCCTAGCTCAGTGAGTGACATGTGGAGGTGAACTCACATGTCACTCAGTGTGGCAGCTTTGGAAGCTGTAGGAAGTATCTTGTCTTTATCCTAAAAGCAATGGGAAATCAAAGAAGGCTTTAAACAAGATAATGACTAATGGCTGTGGCAAGGAAAAGGCATTGTCAGGATGGGGAAGGGTCAGGATCAGAGGCAGGAAGGCCAGTTGGCTGTTGCAGCAGTCTAGGTGACTTCACACATGATCCTTTGATTTCCTGGCTTTTGGCACTGCATCCGCCTCTAATTCCATAAAGTGCTTTGTCCTTCAAGTTCCTAATGGTAGGCCCACCACTGTTGCTAAATTCACTCTTTGGGTCAAATGTAGCTTTGGTTTTGTTTTGTTTTGTTAAATCAATATTACATACTTATCATGTGCTAAGAACTCTATTCGCTGAATCTAGAGTTTAATGCAGAGATGGCGAGTAAGTTTCGGCCGTTCACTGGTAGAGCTTGTGCTGAAGAGAGTCTAGGGCCCCACCATTAAGAGGACCAGGATAATTAGTTATGCCTGTTATGGGTGAGGGGAGTGTTGGCAGCACATGTGTCACATATTTCCCATCTCTTCCCAGTGGCTCCCTGTTCCTATATTTTACCCTAGCTCGATCCTGGTTTTGCCCAGACCATATTACCTTCAGACAGCTCCTGCTAGTCTAGATATAGTAGTAGACATCTGTAGTTGTTTCTGCCTAGGAACAACTGAAAAGAGGCATTCTTTTACCATTGGGACTGCTATACTAGCAGTAAGTTAGCTGACAGGGACCTCCATGTGAAAAGAGCATGCCTGATAATGAACACAGATGAAAGAGGAGATAAAGAGCCTGAACAGGAGTAATAGTTTGAAGCTTTGGATCCAACTGCAAGCTCTCATCCAGGGGAGAGGCATTCATCGGGGCTCTTGGAATGTATTTCCCACAGTTAAGGGGGGAACTACTGTAAAGGCAGTAACTGGGGTAAATGATTTCTGCAGGTTGGGAGATTTTACAAGTGATGCTCATCCCCATCTAAACTCTGACCTCTGCTGTGCAAAGGAAGACAGAGGGAGAGGATGGAGTGCTCAAGGAAAAATCGGGGCGGGATGGGGTAAAGAGCAAAAGTAAGAGGGGAAAAGCGCAAGAAAGAGAGAACAAACATGAAGGCAGCAGATTTTGGAAGAGAAAAACATAGTTAACGTCTAGCATTGCAGAGAGACATCAGTAGGGAATTTGCAACAGAATAATCAGAGTTACTGAATCATAGGTAGAATATGATTGAATAATTACAAGTGGAAAGGCTGAGAAGTCACTGTAATTATTAACAAAAGCCCTGATTTCTAGAGGTATGCATTCTAATGTAATGGACCTAGCTTAGGAAATAATAATTTAAAAAACAGATGAGCATCTGAGCATCCAAATATGGCCAAAATGAAGATATTTCTCTTACTTTAAAAAGAAGAAATTAGATATTAATATTACATCAGGATTATACGGTTTTCATTACCTGTTTTAATGTTCTACTGTGGCTCCAGAGATGCAAATAAAAATATCTGATAGAGAAAAAAGTTGGAGGTGGGCCTTATCCATAATTAACATACTTAGTACAGTATAGTGAATTGGAGGAGTGAGTGAAACATGTGGAATCAAATGCTTCATCTATGCCTCATTGAGTCATTAATTCATTCACTCAATCATTCATCCCAGGTGTGCTGAGAATCAACTGACTGTGTGCTAGGAGCTGGAGACAGAGTCAGCTATCTGTTTTCAATAAGCCCAGGGTCTAATGTGGAAGGTGACCGTGCAAATAAACCAATTATTACACAGTGTGAGAAGAGCTGTAATGAGGAAAGGTACAAAGTGTAGAGAGCATACCCTCAGTGGGATAGTATATTTATGAACCTGTAGGAGCTTCCAGGTCAAGGGAATAGGAAAGGAATTCAGATAGTGGCAGGAGCATGCCATATGCAAAGTCAGAGAAGTGAGAGGCAGGGCATGTGTGGAGGACCAAGAAATATTTGGTGTGGCTGAAGTGTAGGCGTGGTGAATAACAGCCAATGGTTCTGGAGCTAGACTAAGAATGACCTCCTGCATGCAACGACAGTAGTTCTCAACGTTGGCTGGACATTGGTTGGAGACCTCTAAAAATATCGATATCTCAGTCCCACCCAAGGATTCTGGTTTAATTGGTCTGGAGAGTGGCTTGGGCATTGGGGCCTTAAAAGCTCCCTAGGTGACTCTACTGTGCAGCCAGGGTTGAGAGCCATTGCTCAAGGAGATGGAAAGTCCTTGAATAACTTAATCAATTCATGCTTTTATAATATCACTTTGGCGCCAATGTGGAGGCCAGAAACTGGTGGCAGGGAGGCATGTTAGAGATCAAGAACGATGTCCAGGCAGGGGAGGATGAAGGTCTTAAACAAGACATTGACCATGAGGGAGGAGAGGAGGGAACATCAGAAACATATCAGGGAGAATTGGTGGGCTGGGGTAGGAGGAGAAGGAAACAACAAACATGAATATTCCGATTTCTTGGGTGAATGCTTGTGCCTTCACTGACATTGAAAACCTGGGAGAGGAGACAAGGTTGGTGCATGGTTAGGTGTTTGGGAAGCAGGAGATGATACGTTCTATTTCTCTCTTGTTGAGTTTGACATGCTTGTCTAAATTTTCCATTTGCTTCCTGGCTCAGCCAACACTTTATAGGCTTTTCCAGCTGTGTGGATAACATGGATCAGATTGTTCAGTATTTACAATAATCTTCTTCTAGACATTTTCTGATAATGCAGAGGCTGGACAGGAAAAGAATCCTATATCTGCTAGACCCAATACAGGTAGGGTTCTGCATGATATTTAAGCTCTGCCAAACAGATGAGATTCAGCAAGTGGAAATGAAACATGATGAAGTGGAATCCACGCTTTTGCTGCTTCTAGTTCTGCTGGCAAGACCATTCATAGGGCATTTATTTTGGATCTCTACTTTTTTTTCCTAACAGAGGTCACACGTGCCCTTCTCTTACTTTACAAAAAGAAGGGGCACCTGTCATCCCTTTTCCTCCCATATGTTAATATAAGGCTTTGCCCTGGAGTGGAAAAACCTCCTGGGTTACAAAGAAAAGGACAATTTGAAATATGGTATTTATTAAGCCACCTTTAATCAAGGCACCATCGATTCGTTATTGGGCTCTTCTCTGCCTACTATGTATTTTCATTAAGAGAAAAGTGGGGCTTTAGGAAAGTAGATTTTGGCACACATGGGGATGTTATAACTTCAAGTATATTATAGTGTGGTGTAGGGGTGATAATTTTCATTTAACCACCTCATTCAATCATCCTCCATATATTATCACTTCTTCTGACAGTAAAGCCTGTTAGAGTACAGCAGAGAGTTTAGTGGAGAAGTAATAAAAGCAGCCATGATGCATTTCCTCTTTTACCAATAAACTCAGCACAAAGCTGAGTTTATGGGACAGTCTGTCTCCCTGTCCTATAGAATCAGAATACTCGACATTCCACAAAACATGCTGGGAAATACTCATCTCCTGGGAGGTGTGCCCTCTCTGCAATTTTATCTATTTTTAGTAAGGGAAAAGAGCTCATTGAGAACTCATTTAATTGGTCTGGCTCCATGTCTCATTTGTATATTTTGTATTTCAAGAAAAATGAGATGATAAACTTTATGTTTATCTCCCAAAAAACCAACATTATTTTTTAAAGTAAAAGTAACATGTGAGAGGTAAGAAGAGTTTTATATTTTTTGAATACTTATTTAGACTCCTTTTTATTTGCTTTTACAAAAAGATTATTGGATAATAAATTTAACACTTAGAGAATTGTCATAGGAAATAAAATAAATAAAATCTTCAATTTATATATTCAGTTTTGTTGCAGAAAAGGATTGAGTAATCAGTAAAGATTATAGATTAAAACATATTAGGCTAAAATACAGTATGAAATGGAATGCAAGTGAAAATTTTAAGAAATAAAAATCACAATGTTAAATATTAGGTGACTAAAAAGATTTGCGCATGTATTTTTTAATGAATAATGGTGAGAATTAAGGTTCATGATATTTATATCCCACTGGGTACATTAAAAATAATTATGTCACTACAGCCATGCCACCCTGAACAAGCCCAATCCTGTCTGATCTTGGAAGCTAAGCAGGGTTGGACCTGGTTAGTACTTGGGTGGGAGACCACCTAGGAAGACCAGGTGCTGTAGGTGTAAAAAATAAAAAATAAGAGATTGTAAGCTGACAAGGTCCTTGCAATCTGTGAGGTCAACCAAGGGTTGCCTCGCCTGAAAAAAAAAAATAATAATTATGTCAGCTTAATTTTTTAAATTAATATTTACAAGGTATCAAAAATTAAATTATTTGCAACTATTTAACTACTGAGGAAATATTTTAGATGTCAACTTAAAAATGTGCAAACAGGTACATAGTTTTTCAAAATTCTTTTGGAAGGTCTGACAGTGAAATACAACTGTGAAGGCCATTTATCTAGGGACAAGTCTACAGAGCTTCTTGATAACTTCCACCCTCTCCTTCCAGTCCAGCTGCCCCACCCTCACCATCCGGACAGCTGAGCCTGGGTAGGATCAGAGAATGCAAACTAACTCTGAAGAAAAAAGCCACTGGAAGCATCAGACTGCGGCTGAGGACCGGCTTTAGATACATCTCAAACTGAAACAGAAGGAGAGACTTCAGGTCCTTGGCTATTTGCATTATTTATGCCTACAGTCCCCTCTGTCAGGCTTATCCAGACTTGACAAAAATTAAAAGTGTGGGCATGTTTTGCTGGGATGTGTCACACACGTCACTCCACCATTTACACGGGGCTGACTTTACAACCATTTACAACTTTCAGTTACAAGCAGGAACATGCTAGTTTGTTTATTAATTGCTATTTGGATAAGCGTTAAGGGTTTATGAACAGTTGCATATAATGGAGGAAGTGAAAAATGGGTTATTGACATGCTTTTATTCACCTTCATTCTTGCCTTGGTCCCCATGTCAAAGGTTCCCTACTTTTCCTGCACACATCAGGACACATTTGGCTCTGATAAATTAAAATACTTTAAAACCCAGGAGGTTTCACTCACTAAGGGATTTGAAGTGGTCTCCAGGAGACTTCTTGCTTCAAATTGTCTATCTGTCCATGATTTAGAAACCCCACTGAGATCCTGCCATTTTCAAGTCTTTGTTAGGGAGCCAAAGCCCTTCAGGCAGCTTCCCCAGATGTCAGCGCCTCAGCAACGCCCTGGTTTGAACATGATTTTAATAGCAACTAATTCCCTCAGCTGTGGCATTGCTGCAAATGGCTCATCATTTTACAGGCAAGTTTCAACAATCATGTAACTAGATGAGAATATTTTCCCAAACAATAGCATTGTGGCAGAAAACAGCTAAGGCATGTCAGGGGGACAGCTGTGAGGCAGGTAGCAAATAGAAGGTAGGATGAATTATCTACTCTCTGGGGTGATGACTTATTTAAAGCTTTAATAGTTTCCGAAGGCAAGGGGGTTGTTGGCAACTATGGGCAGATTATTTTTGGTACATTTATAATGTCCAAGAGGGAGTTTGCACTCAGGGACAATGGCTGCCAGTAAAGTGGGTGTAGATTGTTAGAAGAGTTATTTCTCAGTTCCAAGCCCAGTTGGAGGGAGAGAAAAGCCACCATCCAGAAACACTGCTAGACACATGCAGGCCTGAAGAAGCAAATTCATCCTTTGTATTTGGTGTGCCATCACTCCATTCTCCTACCACCAACACCCACTGGATGGGTCATTAGAAATCCTGCTGCTCTTTTAGGTACTCTGTTTGTCCATTCCTTTAAGATTCTGCTCCATGATGGGGATGGGCGGTGGGAGGGTACAAGAAACTATGTACCTGAGGCTGGGATGTTCAGTCTCTGAGATGGTAATCTTTGAAATATATGTGACATTACTCAAACATCTGTCATCTACCTTATAGGCTATTATAAACTCACCAATTCATTTAAACCCACACTGACTCTAGTTGGAAGTTCAGCTTAGGCTGCCTCCAGCAACATAAAAACACAGATGACATGTATAAAGTGGTACATACAAAAAGGCCTCCTTTTCTTGGATTAATTTCCAGAGTTATAGCTCTTTGGAAATCTGCTTTGTGGCAGGTTTTTAAAGCAGATCAATGTGACTTCTCATCTTTGGACTACTAAGCAAATCGTCTTTTTCCACTTTCTCCAGATAAAGAAGCTGAGACTCAGAAGATGACTGAATTTTTCCCGAGTGGCATAGATGAAACAGAGACCAGTCATTCTCACTCTGGAGTCTGGGTTGTTTCTACTACCTTTGCTGCCAAAACTTGGGTAAGTCCACAGTCTTGACCATGTGCCTTTGTGACTTTGGCATCGCTGAGTTTTCCCAACAATAGAGTCCTGTTTGTCTTAGAATCCATGGGAAGGTAGTGGTTCTAGACTGCCACTTCTCTCAGCTGCCCTTCTCTGGAATTTCTCCAGCTTTGCCAAGTGTTTTTGAATTTCAATGGCCAGGCCTGTAGCCAGTGCTCCAAAGGCCAATGCCCTTTTGTTTGGTACAAGCATAAAAAGCCATTTCTTGCTTGGTTTTTAATTCCCAACATTGTCTACAAAGTTCCAAAATTTTTGAGCTGGGAAGAAGCTTAGGAATCATATATCCCAGTAGTACTCAAACTTAAGTGTGCATGAGAATCACTTGGAGGGCTTGTGCATTAGTTATCTATTGCTGTGTAACAAATCACCCTAAAATTTAACATATATAACATAAATATAACATAAATTTATTATCTCACATTTTCTGAGGGTCAGAAATCCAGGAGTAGCTTAGCAGAGTGGTTCTGGCTCAAGGTCTCTGATGAGACTACAATCAACATGTTTGTTGGGACTGTAGTCATCTGAAGGCTTGATTGGGGCTGGATGATCTGCTTCCAAAAGGGCTTATTCACATGGCTGGAGGTGAGGTCTCTTTTCTTCACCATGTGGACCTCTCCATAAAGCTTCCTGAATGTTCTAAAAACCTGGCAGCTGGCTTTCGCAAAGCCAATGATCCAAGAAAGATTGAAAGAATAACCAAGATGGAAGCCATAGTGCATTTTGTAATATAATCTTGAAAGAGACATACTATAACTTTTGATGTATTTTAGTCAACAGACAGACTAATTTTAGTACAAAGTTGGCTAGGGCTACACAAGGGTGTGAATTCCAGGAAGTGGGCTCACTGGAGACCGTCTTGGAGTTTGGATATCACAGTTTGTTGAAACACAGATTTCTGGGCCCCATCCCTAGAGTTTCTGATTCATTAGGTTTGGAATAGGACCCAAGACTTTTCTAACAAGTTCCCAGGTAATGCTGATGCTACTCATCTAGAATATACACTTTGAGAACCACTGATCTATCCCTTATTCTGATTTTGTAAATGATGAAACTGAGTCTCACAAAACTGAGGAAAATCAAAGCAGAAAAGTATACCAACAATTAGTTATCGAACACCTACTATGTGTTAGTCACCAGGCAGGAATCTGTACATACATTTTCTTGTTTAACACAAAAAATCCTGTGCATTACTCACCACTTCATGAATGAGGAAGCTGAGACTAAAAGAGGTTAAGTAACTTGTTCGAATTCACTTACATAGTTACTGACAGGGACAAGACTGGAGCCCAGATCTCCTGATTCTCATGTCAAAGTCAAAATGTTTTATACTACTTAATCGCCCCAAATCTACTATTCTATCAAGTGAATTTTCCTTAAAACTCATGAGCTGCATTATTATGGCTCTATCACACAGGACTTGGGAATCACCCTGTAAATTGTACCCACTGAATTTTGCAGCTCATAGGCTAAAAATTAACCTTAATTTCACTAGAAGATTTTAAGAGTCAACATTCAAGTTGCTTTCTAAGTCTTGTAGAACGTATCTAAGAAGCACTGGTTCCAGCAGGGATCCTCAGTGGACACTGACAACTAAACCAATTACCCACAAGACATAACGTCACTCTATTCAAGTGATGAACATGCTTGCTGAAGTCACAGGTCCACCATAACTTTCGGCAAGTCTCTTAAAAGCCCTATGCCTTTGGTTCATCATTTGTAGAATGGGAAGAATAATAACTACTTCTTTCTCTACGTCATAGGATTATTGTGAGGATTAAGTGAAACTATATGCAAAACCTTTGCAAACTGGTAAATGCCTTGCACATAGAAGATCCTATTACTATTACTGCATTTTTCAATTCAATGTCTGCTTATTTCTGCTCTTTGGTTTTTATCTTCTATTCTTAAGAATAGGATGCTGAACTTTAAAACTATTTAGACATTGAAATGACTATTTGATTTTTTTTTTTAACATAATAGTTATTTCTCCAGGCAGAATCCACTGTTGGGTGAGAATTTTAAAAAATAAAAGTGAGAGAAAAAACAAACTCTTATTATATGTAGGGCCCTGTGCTGGGTGCTTAACTTATTTGCTCTTTGTAACAAGTCTGAAAAGGTGATATCAATATTTCTGTTTTAGATATAGAAACTGAGGAGAAGAGACAGAAGGTCATTGCTGTAAGTAGGAGAGTCAGGATTCTACTCTCTTAAATTAGTGAGCACAGGGCTGGTTTATAGAAAATGTTCAATGAATGGAAACTTTTAAGTATTGCACTGAAGCATCTATCAGCTATGCTTGGGATCACCGTCCTACCTTATCGAATAGACTTGATGGAATCAGATATTTAGAAAGCAGCCATATGAGGAAGACTTACTAATTCTTTCTTTTCAGCATGGAGCATGGTAGAAAGACTTTCTCTGGTAGGAGATCAGATTTCTATTAAGCCTATTATTACTGTTTTTTTTCCTTTATTATGGACACAATTGGGAGCAGAATATCCCATTTCTGACCACTTGGTAGCATTTAGAACATCCAGAAAAGTATAGTGGTCACTAGGAGGCAGTGTGGGTTAACTAAGAACCAAAGTACTTTGGGGGCAGGATTATTAGACGTGTAGATTAGAAAAATTCTGTAAATGTACTACATCTTGATTTCCACAAAATGTTTTGAGCCAGATAGAGAAAAGGGAACTTCAAACAGCTGGTTGAACATTATACACAGGAAAATACTGATCCAGTGATATGTTATAAAGACAGAATGGAGAACTGGTTTGTTTGTAGTTTGTATAGTAATGACTTGGGCATTTTAATTAATCATAACTGTAGTTAGTATTTTTAAAGTTCATTTTAATTAGTCAAGATGGTAGGTAGTTAAAGGGTTCGAGACAATACACTTTAGCATATGACCTCCCCTAAGGAGTCTTGGTCTAGGCTATACTGATGAATGAGCAGGAGAAACGTGGTTGCGAATTTTCAACACGGCTGTGCGTTAGTTGCCTGGAGGTTTTGGCTGCTGAATTTCCAGAGGGATATTGACATGGACACTGAAAACTATTGTAGGACTTGAGACTATTCAGTCTGGAGAAGAAAAGGGTTGGAGGGAGAGCATGGCAGTTTTGCTCAAATGGCTTCTGGGAGGGGTAGAACCAATTGTGGACCACATATGCCCAGTGTGCCAGTCATTATGGTCTGCATTATTGCCTTCATTCCCGGATCTGCTTTATTTTCTCAACTTTGTCTTTTTTTTTTTTTTATCCTCTTCTTAATTAAAAACTTTTACTGAGATGTAATATACCTGTAGTAAAGTGCATGTGTGTTATGTGTATGATAGATTTTTACATATGTATCTACCTGTGTAAACTCCACCCAGATCAAGTTTTAGAATAGATTTTCTCATGCTTTAGAAGTAATCAGTATCCTGACTTCTAGGACTATAGATTAATTTTATCTGCAGTGGAATCACATAGGATATACTCTTTTTTGTCTAAGCTTTTGTGACCCACATTATTCTGAGAGCTTCGACTATAGTGGTAGCTCTCAGAATAAAGAGAAGCGGTAGTTTATGATTTTTCATTGCTGCATACTATTCTCTGATGGAAATATACTACAATTTATTTGCTTTAACTGACATTTGGGTTGTATACATTTTTGGTCTATTTTCATGTGCCCTCTTTTAAACTACATTAACTTGTATTCTTATGAATATTTATGATTTACTTAATTTTTGATATAAATACCTAATATACTGAAGAATTAGATCCATTCTGTTGCTCCACAGGCAGAAACCAGAACTTACTGTATTTCCTGGTACATAATAGGTGCTCAACAAAGGTCTGATGAGTTTGATGGATGTTGGTTAATTGCTTAGAACCAATGAGTAGAAGTTATAGAAGTACACATTTTAGTCCCTGTAAGGAAGAATTTCCTTAGTATTTACCCTGTTGAACACTGGAAAGTGATGACTCATAACACAATAAATTCTCTTTTTCTTGAAGTGTGAAAGCAGAAAATATGATCCTCCAACAGGGATTTGAGTAATGGACACTGTGGGGACTCGGACCAGATCTCCCTGGACCCCCTTTGCCATTTCTTGTGCCTTATTCTCATCTCTATGTTCTTTTGCTTCTAATGATCAGTGATACAATTGCTGGAAGGCCTTCTCCCTTGCCTTGCATTTGGATAAATTCTGAGGTATAATTAACCTTCCAGGGCTTCCCTGTGACATCAGGCTGAAGCTATGACTTGGTCTCTAGTCTCACTCTGGGTTGTCCCCTTTCTCTTCACTTCCCTGCTCCTCCCATTATTTTACTGGTTTCTTTTGGGAGAGCTTCCTTAATATGTCACTTCGACATGAATCCTTGTCTCAGTGTCTGTTTCTAAAGAAAATGACCTAAGATATTTGGTAAAGAATAAATTGATCTTATCAATTCTGACAAATGATAATTCAGTCCAAATAGTATGGAAATAGATTGACTTAGCGAACCCACTGTAGCTATCTTTCAAAAACCTGACTGATGCACAGTCTTGACTGTCTAAAGTCAGAGTTCATGGTTAAAACCTGAAAGAGCCGAGTCACTAGGCAATCCTGGGAACTCAGAAGGTAATCATCTTGTGGAGAATGCTGCAGCAAGATGGGCTAAGAGAATGGTAATGTTGGGACCGACCTCTCTGAGAAGGTAATCAACAGTCCAAATCACAGGGTTCAAATTAAGTGACAAACTCAGACTCCAGCATTTGTCTCCAAGGGAAATTCTCAGAGTCCATTGGAAATAGCATCAGGGTTCACTAAGTTTAGATCAGGATCCCAGCTAGTGGCTAGTTGCCACCTTCCAAGGCAAAATCCTATCCATATTGGCTAGACATAAAAAAAAAAAAAACAGGGGAATCTGTGACTTCAGGGACATAGACATGCCTTGATCTCAACAGAGGTACCCCATGATGGACTTGTTAGCAAAACAAAGTTTAAATTTCTCATGTTAGTGGAGCAGAGATTTCTAATACACTCTATGCCCCGGTTAGGGTTAGAGACAGGGAGAAGAAAACAGGCAGGGAAATGTCTGTTAGGACTAATATGTGCCAGGCGCACTACTAGGTACTTCTCATACATTGTCTTTAATCTTTACAACACCTCTATGAAAAAAGATTATTAACCTCATTTTTCAAATTTAAAGAATGAAGCACAGAGAGGTTAAATTAAGTGCCCTAGGTCATTGGTTAGGGCGGAATTCACACGCATCAAACAATAGCTAATTGAACAATGCCCTCTGTGGTCTGTGCCAGGGGAGTGGTGCAAATGATGACTGCCACAGGGGTGTAAACAGAAAGGGCAGAGGTGCTTTATAATAAATGAAAAAATATCAATCATCCTCAGTGTTGCCCCTTAATGCTAGGTGTTGGGAAATAGAGCATTACTTCTCTCAAAGCACTTTTCTCGATCTATACATTCCAAAAATTTTCCTTAATTATTCATATAAACTCCCTAACTAGCTTGAGGCAGGGGAGGAGGAAACAAATTGTTTTAGTCCTTTTATCTGTTATCATATTTAATCCTCTCAATATCAGTGAAGAA
Organism: Pteropus vampyrus; assembly: GCF_000151845.1. NCBI lineage: Eukaryota > Metazoa > Chordata > Mammalia > Chiroptera > Pteropodidae > Pteropus > Pteropus vampyrus. The sequence continues at coordinate 979,040 of NW_011889021.1, read as the reverse complement.
GGTATTCATCTTTTTATTTAAGAGATAGGTCTATTAAATGTCAGAGAACTTGAACTTTCTCCAAATCTCACAACCTATAAATAATCCTGTTTTCTCTGATCCTGAGTCTATGTGGGTTATTCTTTACACCTGCCTCCCTTTCTGCAACATTCTTGAAATTATTGTGAAATCTATATGTGGCTGGTTGTTTGGCCTCTATAACTGCTTTTCTGCTGAGAATTTGTTATTTGTTCTTGACTTGTGATGATTGTCCTTGCATTATGTTGCCTACGTAGGTCACAGCACTAGTAGCTCCTTAGTAATCATTTGAGTCCTTCGTCACTGTAGACAACCAAACATGAAAATTTGGGTTGCAGAGTCTGCTTTCAAATGGAGGATATCCAGATAAATGGTGTGTATCTATGAAATACAGATATTTTTAAAGTCCCCTATTACGAGTGTGTATTATTCTGTCCATCCAGCCCTCTTTTATTTGGAGAACTTCGACCCCCTCACTCCAATGTAGTTTTAGGGAAAACTAACATCATCCTCTTGGCTGCAGAAGTTGGTTCAGGGAATGGGAACATGACCCAAACCAGACCAATCAGAATAGTTCCCTGGGATTTTTTTGAACTGGAGCTCAGACAGTTTTTCTCAGATGGTGACGCAAAAAAGATAGGAGCCTGCAACTTTTGGGAGCATAGGTTCATCTTTGAAGAGAAAGTCAGTTTGAGAGGACGAGAGAAGCAGAAATCAGAAAGAATGAGGAAGAGAACACATGAATGATGGCGTCCATGTTTCAGTTCCCAGGTCACTCTGTGCCCAAGCTAGTCTGAGTCACATTTCTGTCACCTGCAACCAAGTCTGGTGTAATGTATTTCATCTTTTTATTCTATTGCTCATTCTCAGCCTAAAGTCAAGATAGCACATGACTCTGGAGAAAGCAATTTGATTTTTAGTTAGGCTCGTGGAACTGCTACAAAGCTAATAGCTTCATTGGTAAGGCTAGAAAGTATCCTGGTTTGCTCAGGACAGCCTGGGTTGTACCTGTAGTCTTAGAGTAATTATTAGTAGCGTTCCCTTTCAGTTCATAAGGGCTTAACTGGATGACAAACTAATTAGTTACCTTATTTCAGGCTCATCTCAACCATTCCATTTTTGAAGCCTTTTTGACTCCCCAACCTTAAGCCATCATCCTATAAGTGGGAACCCCTGAGAGATAAAGTATGCCTCACCCATCTATGTAGTACAGTGGAGTTTTGTACAGCACCTTGCATACTGTATGAACTCAGCCAGTGTTGGCTGCATTGAATATTTATACCTTCAGATAACTGTTAAACAGACTTACCTAAAAGAAATTAATTTGATTGATATACATAAGTTATGACCCAGATTTCTAGTCCTTCCAGTTTGAAGGGAAACTAACATTTATGGGACTTATATGTCCTTTCATTTAATTCTCTAAGTTAAGTCTTTTCTCCATTTTTACAGATAAGAGAATTGATACCCAAAGAGGTAAAATGTGTGCCCCTGAACCTGAGCTGCTAACCATACCACTGGAGCTTGCACTGTTTCGTGGGCTCATTCCTTCTGGGTGCCATTCTGCACTGCAGAGGCTGAAAGCCCAACACTATGCTTCCCACATTCTTTTATAGCTTGATTTCTGGGTGTGATTCTAGTGGCTGGGGAACTGAATTAATTCCATAGGGTGATCAGATGACATGATACTCTATAGAGAAAACCCTAAAGAGTCCACCAGAAAATTATTAGAACTGATAAACGAATTCAGTAAAGTAGCAAATACAAAATTAATATTCAGAAGTTGGTTGCATATTTATACACCAATTATCAGAAAGAGAAATTGCATATTTATACACCAACTATCAGAAAGAGAAATGAAGAAAACAATTCCATTTATGATTGTATCAAAAACAATAAAAGACCTAGGCATAAATGTAACCAGGGAGGTAAAAGACCTATGCTCAGAAAATTATAAGACACTGAGGAAAGAGATTGAAGAAGATACAAATAAATGGAAGTATATATCCTGCTCATGGATAGAAAGAATTAATATCATTAAAATGTTCATATTACCCAAAGCAATTTATAGATTCAATGCAATCCCTATCAAAATACCAATGGCATTTTTCACAGAACTAGCATAATCCTAAAATTTATATGGAACCACAAAAGACCCTGAATAGCCACGACAATCTTGAGCAAGAAGAACAAAGTTGGAGGTGTCACTCTACCTGAGATTAAACTATATTATAAGGCTATAGTAATCGAGCATGGTACTGGCATAAAAACAGACACATTGATCAATGGAACGGAATAGAAAGCCCAGAAATAAACCCATTCCTATATGGTAATTTAATCTATGACAAAGGAAGCAAGAATATACAATGCGGTAAGGACAGTCTCTTCAGCAAATGGTGTTGGGAAAACTGGACGGATACATGTAAAAAAAATGAAACTAGACCATCTTCTTACACCATATATGAGAATAAATTCAAAATGGATTAAAAACTTAAATGTAAGACCTGGAACCATAAGACTCCTAGAAGAAAACATAGGTAGTAAACTCTCTGACATTGCTCTCAGTAATATTTTTTCTGATATATCTCTTTGGGCAAGGGAAACAAAAGGAAAAAATAAACAAATGGGACTATATCAAACTAAAAAGTTTTTGCACAGCAAAGGAAACTATCAACAAAATGAAAAGACAATCTGCTGTATAGAAGATATTTGCTAATGATACATCTGACAAGGGGTTAATATTCAAAATTTATAAAATCTCATACAATTCAACAACAGCAAAAATCCAATTTAAAAAATAGGCAGAGGACCTGAATTGATATTTTTCCAAAAAGTATATACAGATGGCAAATAGACATTTGAAAAGATGTTCAAGGTCACTAATCATCAGAGAAATCAAATTAAAACCACAATGAGTTACATTCTCACGCCTGTCAGAATGGCTATCATCAATAAATCATAAACAACAAACGTTGCAAGGATGTGAAGAAAAGAAAACCCTCGTGCGCTGTTGGTGGGATCGCGAATTGGTACAGCCATTATGGAAAATAGTTTGGAATTTTCTCAAAAAGTTAAAAATAAAACTACCTTTTGACCCAGCAATTGCACTTCTGAGTATTTATCCAAAACACACACACACACACACACACACACACACACACACATAACCAAACCCAAAACACTTATTCAAAAAGATTTATGCACCCCTATGTTTACTTCACTACTATTTACACTAGCCAAGAGATGGAAGCAATCTGAGTGCCCATCAATAGACAATTGGATAAAAAGTTCTGGTACCTATATACAATGGAATATTACTTGGCCATAAAAAATTAAATCTCACCATCTGCAATGACATGGATGGACCTAGAGGATATTATGCTAAGTGAAATAAGTCAGACAAAGAAAGACAAATACCATATGATCTCACTTATATATGGAATCTAAAGAACAAAATAAACACATCAGAAATCTCTGTATAGATACAGAGAACAAATTGATGATTGTCAGATGGGAGAGGATTTGGGGGGCTGGGTGAAAAGGGTGGAGGGGTTAAGAAGTACAAATTGGTAGTTCAAAACAGTCCCAGGGATGTGAAGTACAGCATAGGAAATATAGTCATAATATTGTAATAACTATATATAGTACCAGGTGGGTACTAGACTAATTGGAGGGACCACTTCATAAATTATACACATGTCTAATCACTATGCTATACACCTGAAACCAATATAAAATAATATTGAATTATGTAAATTATATAAAATAATATTGAATGCCAACTCTAATTGAAAAACAAAAATTAAAAAAAAATACTCTATGAGGTGAGAAGTAGGTACAAAGCATCCATTTTGCAGGTGCAGGTCATGGCAGAAGTATGACAGTTCTAGAGCCAGCAGATGCACTTTCCCGCTTTAGCAGTAGTGACTTCCTGATTGTGGTGGGAGCAGCAGGCCCTTTATCTACAGTGTGGTTTTGGGTGTCATTCCTAGAAGCTCAGCCTGGAGTTTGTTTCTTTAGTTCTGCCACTGATTCTGTAAATTTAGTACTCTTACAGCCAGGTATAAGGGAAGTTCCTCTTTCTGCAAGTGAATGTGTGCACATATCTAGGGGCATCACAGTTAAGATTCAGTAGAGCAAGATGTATTAATTTCACTTCTACTTATATGCTTAGTCTCTTCTTCCTTTTGATAGGAGACAGAGTCTGAAGACCCTCATCCAGGCTTCTAGCCCCTCATTTAATAATATAGAACTTAATACCTGCTTACTTTCTATTGCCAGCTGCCTGGGAGGATCATGGTCACTGCCAGTCTGATTCAGATGAAGTCATATGGAGGAAGAACCAATATAATAATGATCCTACTGCTGCTTTAATGTATCCATAAGAAAATCTTCTGGGGCTTTCCTCAGATTGCTATATATGTTAGGGTAGAACTCTTTTTATCCCCTTTTATATCAGGGTCAAGCGAAGGTATGTGTCTTTTATTTATTTCCTTGAAATAATTCTTAGACGATAATTTTCCTAGCATAATCACAGCTTGGTTTTATATACTCACAACTGAGCGATTTTCTTTCTGAGGGGAAGTGACTTGGAATCATAGAGAAATATTAATCACTTGGTGTGGTTTTCTTGATTAAAGGAATTGTAAATGGCTATTTGAAAAACTCAAGGAAGGTTTATTCTTGGATTAATATCAGATAAAACTGTGTCTACAATTCATCTTACAGAGCAATTGGCTATTCTTTAAAAGTTCAAACACAGTAAAAAAGGGAAAATGAGAATAATCATGCCGTTAAGCCTCAATTAGCAAAATGTCTCAAGAAATGGGATGTCTGATCATTATGGCAGTAAGGACTTTTCTTACTAATTTCTGTGAGTGTAATTTTGGTAGCCTCAAGAAAGGCCTACACATCCGAAAAAAATTCCACCCCCCTGGCTCATCAATTGCTTTGAATTTCTTTAGGAAGGTGTGATGGTTAATTTTACGTGTCTTGACTGGGCCTTGGAGTGCCCAGACATTTGGTCAAACATTATTCTGAGGTGTTTTTGGATGAGAGTAACAGCTGTGTTTGGTACTGTAGGTACGCTTCATGCCATCAGTCAAAGGCCTCAATAGAGCAAAAAGTCTAACCCTCCCCTGAGGAAGAGAATTCTTCTGCCTGATCTTCTTCAAGCTGGGACATCGTTTTTGGTTTTTTTAACTCCTGCCTTCAAACTGAAACCTCTGTTCTTCCAGGGTTTAGGGCCTGCCAACCTTCAGACTACAGCCACACCATCAGATCTCCTGGGACTCCAGCGTGATGACTCATCCTGCAGAACTTGGAATTTCTAGGATATATATCATTGGTCTCTAGAGAACCCTAACACAGAAGGGACAAAACAAACAAACGACCCCCCAAAACAACAACAAAAAACAACATCCATATATTTCAAAGGGGGAAGCGGGACTCATATCTGCGTACTAAGGATAAGTGACTAATCGCCCTGATTTCATGTCTCTCCCTCTGTGCTTTAATTCACAAATGTGTTGGAGCAGACATTATTCTTAACAACACACTTTTCTTTTTCAACGAAACTAGGTAATAGTACGTATTTTTGTTTGTTTTCTTTCGTAAGAAAAGATGTTAGGATCCTGATGTTATCTTGGTAATTATGAATTGCTTACACCTCGGAAAAGTAGCTGCCCAAAGGAAGGGTGGGGTCCACTTGAAGGTGATTATCACAGGGCATCTGCTCTGGGCCCTGCCCATCCTCTACCATTTTCCCACCTCAAGCCCCTCACGTATCCCTGGCTGCGTAACTCCCATCCATCTCTCGGGGTGTGGTGTGACCTCCTCAGGAAGTCTAGCTTGATCCACACAGTTGGGTTGGGTACCTGTACCAGACATTAATGCTCCATCGGAGCCCCTCGGATCCCTTTATTATTTCTCTGTAACCCTCTCTGGCTTCCTGGCTTCCTTCCATTTCCCCTTTGGAATGCTTTCGCTCCCTGCAGCCTACGTCTATGACTCTTCTCTGGGGTGGGAGCCCCCCGGCAACAGCATATATAGTGTCTGGGGATGTGGACGTGCCCACTCTCATAGCAGTCCCTAGGCCAGGGACTGGCAGGGTGGGAGTCTGAAAGCCCAGGTTCTTTCCTACTGTTCGGACAAACTTTGAGGCCAGGCTTCAGAGTCCTCTTCAGGGCCAGCTGGAAGCCATGCTCAGTGGGACTTATGCCTCCAATTACCTTTTTGGGGCCTCTTCCCTGTCCCTGTCCTCCTTCCCCCACTCTTTCTGTTTTTATTTTCTGGGAGCGCTACTTGAAAAATTGCTTATGCACCAATCGATCGGGGGCCCAATCTAAGATGGCGCCCCTCCTACGTGCTCAAGTGGCCCTCTGGGCACACTCCTGATCAGAGTGAGTTGTAATTCTCTATCAGCCAGCCCCAACCACTGGACAAGGAGCTTTCTGAAGGCAGAGACTGTGTTTTTCCCATGGCTGTATCTCAGGACCAATTCAGGACCTGCCAGTGGACTTAAT
>NW_011889021.1:968113-972448 GCF_000151845.1 Pteropus vampyrus | reverse complement strand
GATAAGTGACTAATCGCCCTGATTTCATGTCTCTCCCTCTGTGCTTTAATTCACAAATGTGTTGGAGCAGACATTATTCTTAACAACACACTTTTCTTTTTCAACGAAACTAGGTAATAGTACGTGTTTTTGTTTGTTTTCTTTCGTAAGAAAAGATGTTAGGATCCTGATGTTATCTTGGTAATTATGAATTGCTTACACCTCGGAAAAGTAGCTGCCCAAAGGAAGGGTGGGGTCCACTTGAAGGTGGTTATCACAGGGCATCTGCTCTGGGCCCTGCCCATCCTCTACCATTTTCCCACCTCAAGCCCCTCACGTATCCCTGGCTGCGTAACTCCCATCCATCTCTCGGGGTGTGGTGTGACCTCCTCAGGAAGTCTAGCTTGATCCACACAGTTGGGTTGGGTACCTGTACCAGACATTAATGCTCCATCGGAGCCCCTCGGATCCCTTTATTATTTCTCTGTAACCCTCTCTGGCTTCCTGGCTTCCTTCCATTTCCCCTTTGGAATGCTTTCGCTCCCTGCAGCCTACGTCTATGACTCTTCTCTGGGGTGGGAGCCCCCCGGCAACAGCATATATAGTGTCTGGGGATGTGGACGTGCCCACTCTCATAGCAGTCCCTAGGCCAGGGACTGGCAGGGTGGGAGTCTGAAAGCCCAGGTTCTTTCCTACTGTTCGGACAAACTTTGAGGCCAGGCTTCAGAGTCCTCTTCAGGGCCAGCTGGAAGCCATGCTCAGTGGGACTTATGCCTCCAATTACCTTTTTGGGGCCTCTTCCCTGTCCCTGTCCTCCTTCCCCCACTCTTTCTGTTTTTATTTTCTGGGAGCGCTACTTGAAAAATTGCTTATGCACCAATCGATCGGGGGCCCAATCTAAGATGGCGCCCCTCCTACGTGCTCAAGTGGCCCTCTGGGCACACTCCTGATCAGAGTGAGTTGTAATTCTCTATCAGCCAGCCCCAACCACTGGACAAGGAGCTTTCTGAAGGCAGAGACTGTGTTTTTCCCATGGCTGTATCTCAGGACCAATTCAGGACCTGCCAGTGGACTTAATACTTAATGAGAGCTTGTGAATGAATGAATGAATCATGAACTCCAGCTATCAGAACCAACCCCAATGGAAGGCTGAACCCAAGAAAATATCTGGGCACTTATAGGGAAGCACGGGTCCTAAACAGAAACTGAACAAAATGCTTTCCTGAAAATGGAGCAAGAGTGTTAAAGGACACAAGCCACCAGGCCTAGGACTAGAACAACCACTTCTTCCTCATGCCTTTCCGTGTGTCTTCACCGGCACAGACTTGGCCTTTTGTAGATTGCATTTCCCAACAGGTCTTACTCCTAGAAATGTGCACATATGTTTACATCTATCTTCTTTGTTTTTCATTCCTATGTAGCTTCTGCATCAACCACACGATCTACATTCATCGTCTAGTTTCTAGATCATTGTTCAACCACACGATCTACATTCATCGTCTAGTTTCCAGATCATTGTTGGCTACTGACCTGCCTCAGAATTCCACCCTGATCCTTGTATCTGCCCTTTCAGGTCTGCTGACTGCAGTTCACAGTCTCCAAGTAGTCCCCATCAGCTGCCTTTTTCAGATGGTAGGACCTGGAGTGTTGGATTCTAATCATATCACCTCTCAGCCCACAACTCTGCCCCCACCCAGTGCCAGCCCAGTGTGGAATGCGGTTGTGACAGAGAAGCCAAATTTGTTACCACTATACCATCTCCGGCATGTCCAGGCAGGCCTGGGAAGGTCGCCAGGGGTTTTGTTGACATGAAGCATGGCCCATAGGTTTCCCAGAAGAAACTGTGATGAAGTCTTGGAACTGACACTTGGCCCAGATGAGAACCTGAGAAGACTGAAAGGCCTTACTTAGTCATTTGGGGTTCAAGAAGACGGTTGGCCATGGCTGAATTTATCCTGAGGGAGAATATCAAGGCCCGGTTGTCCAGTTTATTTGGGGTCAGAAAAAAAAAAATCATATAAATGAAATAAAAAAGTTTAAGAGAAGAGGGCCTCCAGTTGAATGTGAGGCCCACTAGCTCAGGGAGAGGGCCCTCGAAGCAGGTCTAGGAGAGGAGAGAGCCATTGATAAAGGCTGTTTAGTTGCAGAGAAAAGGTACCTAAATCTCATGGACTGAAAAAAAAAAAAAAGCTTGAAAATGAACTTTGTGAACTTATGTTCCTTTCCCCTTGCTAATGTGGCAAATGCCATCCTTTCATCAAACATTCACAGGCAAGCTATGAGCACTTGGGAGTCGGGCTGTGCAGGAAATGATGGTGACCTTGGCTGGGCAGTCAAACAGAGGGCAGAGGAGATGTTAATGATTTACAGCCAGGAGGCCTGGGGATTCCTTCAACACCGACTCGCTACAGATCACAGCACAGGGAGCCACAGAAGGAACTGCAAAGATGAAAAGGCTCCATGCAAGATGATCCCAGGAGGAAGGTCTGGACAAACAAGTCCGGTTTCAAGTTTTCTCTCTATCTCTACCATACTGTCCATTCCCGATCCTCATCTCTCACACCCGCAAACGCCAAACAAATCTGTCGCCTTCCTCCGTCCTCCCTTCCTCCGGCAAAGAGTGTCTTCCTTGTACCAGGCATGAGAAAAACAGCAGCGAACAAAACAGATCAAAACCTCTGCCCTGGTAGAGCTTGCGTTCTAGAGGGAGGACACAGACGCATCGCATGTCCGAGAGCAAGGAGCTATGGAGAGAAGGGGAAAAGGAATATTGGTGATAATGGCGGCGGGCGGGGGGGGGACATTGCATTGTTAAAGCAGAGGTCAGGGAAGGCCTTGCATTGAAATTTTTATTAAGCCCCTTCTGTGCCAGACATCATGCTAGCCGCTGTGTGTTCGTTGGACATCAACTCTGAATAAAAGGATGATTCCCACCCTTGTAAAGCTTACAGTCTAGCTGCTTTCCTGCACACCTTGACTCTCTCATCAGTATGGCCACCCTAGTGATCTTCCTGCAACATGGAGACTGTCATACCACGACCTTGCTTAAAACCCTTTGATGATATTTCAGTGCCTTGAGGATCAAATTCTGGTTCCTGGGCAAGTTTAAGCCCTTCGTTCTCTGTCCCACCCACATGCCAGTCCAGTGTCCAGTCACGGTCTTCCGTCCCTCTAGCTAGGTAGCCACACAGTCTATTTGCCTGAAATAGTCCTGGTTTATGCCGTCATCCTGCCATCATTATTAATAGTGTGCCACTTTACTTTCAAAAAGTTCTCATTGGACAATAACTTATATAGTCACATTCTTTGTAATACATACTTAATGCTTCAGCTATACAAATACCCACTGTTCTTCAAATAGCATTCTACTTCCAGCTCTGCACTTTGCTCATGCTCTCCCCTCAGTCCGGGTTACCCTTTCCTGCCTTACTTCTCTGATGAAATTCTCTTTATCCTAAAAAACCAACTGAAATGTTACCATCTCTCTGTTTTCTGGCCCGTCTCATCGCCCTCACTCCCCTACTCAACAGCATTATTTATTCCCTCCTCCATGTTCCCAGAGAGTCATCCTTTCTTCGTACAGTGTTCCAGACATCTTCATCTTGGTGTTATCTGCACCTCTGTCCTGGGGGCAGGGCCTGTACCATGTTCAGCTCTGTGTTCCCTGGGTCTTGCACAGCATCTGCCCCCAGCAGGTTCTGAGTAAGTGTTGATTAGGTTGAATGCAATGAGGTTGTGCTCTAGCTGCAAATATAACAGCTTAAAGCTTTAAAGGCTTTCATGCAAACTGCTAGAACTTGAAGATGGGGGACCACCATGCATTTTTTACCCCAATCTGTCACATAATTCCTTCAACCTAGCGAAGTCCGTGCCCCAACAGTGAATCTCTTATTGATTTGTACTTTAATTTTCCAGCTCACAGGCGCTCGCTCACCTGTACTTCATAATGGCTCACCCTTCCAGCTCTTCTGCCTCCTGGGGGAGAGCCTTGGCATTGAGTCTTGAGTCAGGGGAGCAAAGAAGGGTATTCTCAGCCCAGGGACTAGGACAGAAGGGAAGTGAGATGTGAGATAAGAGTGGGAGCAAGAAAAAAGCATCCTTTATCCAAAGCTGACGTGAGAGCTTTTTGAAAAGAGAAACGTCCAAAAGGAAAGTTTCAGTATCGGCAGCAAATTTTCAAGCAGCTGGAAAAGACACGAGCAATTTTATGTTGATCAATCCTGAGAGAGGACTATGAAGGAAATTTAACCCATGACTTTAAAAGTCAGGAGGCTGGTGGTTAGAAGAGGGGGTGTGAGGCAATGGAATGAACACAAAGTATGTTTAAATCTTGCCCTACCATACATTCGGGTGTTG
>NW_011889021.1:935985-968063 GCF_000151845.1 Pteropus vampyrus | reverse complement strand
GAAGTCCGTGCCCCAACAGTGAATCTCTTATTGATTTGTACTTTAATTTTCCAGCTCACAGGCGCTCGCTCACCTGTACTTCATAATGGCTCACCCTTCCAGCTCTTCTGCCTCCTGGGGGAGAGCCTTGGCATTGAGTCTTGAGTCAGGGGAGCAAAGAAGGGTATTCTCAGCCCAGGGACTAGGACAGAAGGGAAGTGAGATGTGAGATAAGAGTGGGAGCAAGAAAAAAGCATCCTTTATCCAAAGCTGACGTGAGAGCTTTTTGAAAAGAGAAACGTCCAAAAGGAAAGTTTCAGTATCGGCAGCAAATTTTCAAGCAGCTGGAAAAGACACGAGCAATTTTATGTTGATCAATCCTGAGAGAGGACTATGAAGGAAATTTAACCCATGACTTTAAAAGTCAGGAGGCTGGTGGTTAGAAGAGGGGGTGTGAGGCAATGGAATGAACACAAAGTATGTTTAAATCTTGCCCTACCATACATTCGGGTGTTGAGTTACTCATTTCTATTCAGTCATAGTCAACAAATATGGAGTGCCTACCTTGGGCCAGGTACTGTGTAAGGCATTCAAAATACAGTGGTAAGAAAAATAAAAGACCCAGTCCATGCCAGTCTGTTGAGGAAGTCAGAAGATAATAAATGCTCATAAGATAAAAATACTCATTTAAAATGGTGGCAAGTGCTCTGAAGGAAACATACACAGGCCTCTAAGTGCATATAACAGTGCCGGGGAGCAAGTCCAGGCGTGCCTGGGGGTGGAGACAGGAGAGTCGTGAGCTGAATGATAAATGGGAGTGAACCGAGGCCTAAGTAGGGCCAGGAAGATGGGCCTGCAGTGCCTTCCCAGGTGGAGGCAAGAGTGTGTGGAAGGGCTTGTGCCAGAGAGAAGTATGGTGCACAGAGTTGGTTTAGAGCCCAGAGGGTGAAAGGAAAAGAGGACAAGATGAGGCTGAAGGGAGAGGAGGGGGCAGATCAGGCAGGGCTACATTGGTTACCATAGGGCATGTGGTCTTTGTGCCAAGAGCACGCACGGGATGACAAGGGAAGATTTGTAGCGGTGGGGGTGGGGTATATATGAGTCACCTGATCAGATATGTACTTTGAAAACTTCATTTTAGCTGCAGGGTGAAAAGATTGCAAAGTGGAGAGATCCCTTAGAAAGCCATTGAAAGAATCCAGGGCAGAGATAGGTGGGAGCTTGGTCTAAGAAGGGGGCCATGAGACTTCCTATAACCTGAGTCTCAGTGTGTAATCCTATAAAGAAGAGAATAAGGCAAAGCTCAGGGTAAGTAAATAGGCAAAATGGTTCACTGAAAATGCTCAATAGCTGTGTGGTCTCCCTTCCTTCTGACATGAAGCAGGCAGCTGATGCTTCGCCAAGGCTCCTGGGCCTGTTTGGCTCTGCTTTCTGAGATGATTTTTGTTTCTGAGAAGGAGCCTTGTGTTTGTACAGGGAAATGGGGACAGGAAGCAGCCTAAGACACATTGTAGAAAAGTTCCTTTCCAAAATATTTTTGAGGTATAAAAAAAGAGGACACACTATATAGATCCCCAGCCTGCCCCCACCGCTCCCCGCCACACACACACCAGTGAGTGAGGTTCCTTAGGTAAAATATGACATTGTTCTCAGCTCATGATAGGGAAGGCCAGTGCTCTGGCTAGGAAGGCTGTTGACTCTGGAGAGTGTTATTATATGTGAGGCTTCCTTGGAAACCCCTTCCTGCCTCTTACAGCCAACCCAGTAATAAAAGTTGCATAGGACTGTATTCGGGTAACCCAGATAAAGGCCTCTTGTGTTCATCCTGGTGTGTGCAATATCAGGTAACGTGCTCTTCCAATGAAAATAAAGAGAGGCCATCCTCCAACTCAGCAAAGAGGGAGAGAAAGCCCCCTTCCATTTTATGTGGACAGCTTTATGTAGAACAAAGACTTCAGCCTTGGTTAGTTTACAAAGTGTACAGCTCAGACAGACCCACAAATTTGCATTAATCAGATGGAGTTATTATAAGCACAGTCAGAGATGCTTCTGGCTAAAAGGAAAACGTAATTTCATGATTTTCCCCTCTTAAAGAAACAACCAATGAAGAAAAGCTCACAATGAAGCACTGAAAGTACATCATTCATTCCTGAAGACAAATTTGAGCTAGAACATTTTGCACAATTTACTGTAACATCAATGATTCTCGCCTTAAAAGCCTGCAACCAAGAAGGTCACGTTTTCCTTTTCTAAATAATGACGGCATTAACCCCACAGCTGGATTGTCAATACATAGCTACCCTCAAGGTGCCCCTCGGTTATTTCGGAGGGTTCCTAAAGGGGTGGCTCAGTCCAGTGTCTCAGTGCAGACACCCGAGGAGAAGCTCTCCTCCTTCTCTTCCGGTTGGCTGACTACTCATGCAGAGCTTCCTGTCAGGAGTGTGCCAACGACTCTATCAAGGGGGCTTCTTCCGAAAAAGGAAACTACTGGTCAGGAGACACTGGAGGGTTCTGGGCAGAGGAATGCACACTCTCCTTACCTTTAACAGGATCCCGTTGCTGCTATGTTAAAAACAAACTGCAGGGGGCGACAGCGGCAGCCAGGAGGAGACCTGTTAAGAGCCTACTGATGTGCAGGTGGAAGATTGATGGGGTTTGCACTGGGGGATAGTGGCAGCGGCGGTGGTGACATGTGGTCAGGCTCTGGATATATTGCGTAAGTGAAAAAAGAGAAAAAGAGGAGTCCAGGATAACTCCTTGGTTTTTGGCCGAGAACTAACAAAGGGAACTAGGAAGGGGAGGTTTCTAAAATTAAAGCTAAACTTGATTAAAAATGAGTTAATTAAAATTTAATTTATTGATTGATTAAAATATTTATTTATTAAAAATGAGTTAATTAAAATTTAATTGATTGATTGATTAAAATATTTATTTAAAAGCTTAAATAAACCTAAAAGTTGATTCCTTAAAACAGCTACACTCTTAAGAAATCTAAGTTAAAAAGAGAGAAAACAAAAAAAGGAGATTTAACACTGTGGCAATAAATTCAATTTTGAATTCAATTTTGAAGGAAAAGATGACTTCCAGGCACAATGTTTATTACTATCACTTACCCAGGAGGAAGAGAGAAATTTGAACAGACCAATTACCAAGACTTTGAAAGCTGATTAAAGATTTACAGTTCAAAACAGTCCAAGATCCAGATGGGTTCACAGGTGAGTAACAAGCCATTGTTTGTTCCTTGTCCCTCTCTTGTAACCCAGCCACACCGCTTGGTTCTACCATGAATAATAGTTAAAATAGTCCTATTTTTTGAATTTTATTTATTGGTCTTCTACTTTAAAAATCAGCCCATAGACCAAGAAACCACAATTATGATTGTACTATAATATTCAAATGTGTAAATACCTTGACATGTTAAAATATGGTCAGTTGACAAAAATATGTAAGATATGTTAGGGAGAGGTAAATGGCAGTGTAAATGTATTTAACAGAGAGCAAGTGTATAAATATGTATAAATTTGACAGATCAAGATATAGAGGTTTAAGTATATTATTTAATGATAATCATCAGAAGAACTTAGATTAGGAATATCACAAAGGTCAAGAAAAGGGAGAGGGAATAGAAAAACAAAGTGGAGGTAGAGTAAGTATGCTGATTTCACCATATTTCACACTGAGGAATCAGTAGATACTGTCGAAGGTGAATAAAACATAAAATAAAGATCTAAGTATAGAAGATAAAGTTAGAATAGTAACCACCAGAAGAATTCAAAATAGACACAGTGTAAGACAGTCCTTACTGGGAAGTGAATTGGGAATAAAAGAGATATGGTACTTTAATTTTATTTTGCACTTATGTTCTGTTTGCATTTTTAAAATCAGTTCTTACAAACAGCAACATTCACATGTACATACATAAAATAGAGGAGAAAGGAGCCAACGCAATGAGATATTTTTTGGAAGAGAAGAAGAGAGAAAAGCCCCTGGTTGTGGCATGGCCAAGGAGGAGATTTCATGGGAAGACATCTGATGAGCAGTTTTCAATTGTTTGTGGTGGGGTGTGCCCTGTGAGTCACCCTTCACCACTCCCACACAGTCTGCATTGCTCTCAGATGGATCAGAGGTCCTCAAGAACTATCGAATTGGGCGCCTAGGTCAGCTTTGGGCGAACGCAGACGGCACATGTGGATTCCGAAGCTGAGAGACAAGGAGACAGCCAGAACCCTGGTTACACCAAAGATAGATCCAACAGTGTCTCTCTTGAGGAGTTCAAGGTCTATAGAGGAGCCAGATATGGAAAGAGAGCTTTGCTTGGGACTGTGGAACAATGACAATAAACTGCTAGGTGAACATGGACGAGGAAACTCCTGGAAGAGTCAGGGAAGTCAGTGTAGAGAAGGTGATCTCGGAGTTGCATGCTTTTGTAGCGGTGGGGGTGGGGTATATATGAGTCACCTGATCAGATATGTACTTTGAAAACTTCATTTTAGCTGCAGGGTGAAAAGATTGCAAAGTGGAGAGATCCCTTAGAAAGCCATTGAAAGAATCCAGGGCAGAGATAGGTGGGAGCTTGGTCTGAGAAGGGGACCATGAGACTTCCTATAACCTGAGTCTCAGTGTGTAATCCTATAAAGAAGAGAATAAGGCAAAGCTCAGGGTAAGTAAACAGGCAAAATGGTTCACTGAAAATGCTCAATAGCTGTGTGGTCTCCCTTCCTTCTGACATGAAGCAGGCAGCTGATGCTTCGCCAAGGCTCCTGGGCCTGTTTGGCTCTGCTTTCTGAGATGATTTTTGTTCCTGAGAAGGAGCCTTGTGTTTGTACAGGGAAATGGGGACAGGAAGCAGCCTAAGACACATTGTAGAAAAGTTCCTTTCCAAAATATTTTTGAGGTATAAAAAAAGAGGACACACTATATAGATCCCCAGCCTGCCCCCACCGCTCCCCGCCACACACACACCAGTGAGTGAGGTTCCTTAGGTAAAATATGACATTGTTCTCAGCTCATGATAGGGAAGGCCAGTGCTCTGGCTAGGAAGGCTGTTGACTCTGGAGAGTGTTATTATATGTGAGGCTTCCTTGGAAACCCCTTCCTGCCTCTTACAGCCAACCCAGTAATAAAAGTTGCATAGGACTGTATTCGGGTAACCCAGATAAAGGCCTCTTGTGTTCATCCTGGTGTGTGCAATATCAGGTAACGTGCTCTTCCAATGAAAATAAAGAGAGGCCATCCTCCAACTCAGCAAAGAGGGAGAGAAAGCCCCCTTCCATTTTATGTGGACAGCTTTATGTAGAACAAAGACTTCAGCCTTGGTTAGTTTACAAAGTGTACAGCTCAGACAGACCCACAAATTTGCATTAATCAGATGGAGTTATTATAAGCACAGTCAGAGATGCTTCTGGCTAAAAGGAAAACGTAATTTCATGATTTTCCCCTCTTAAAGAAACAACCAATGAAGAAAAGCTCACAATGAAGCACTGAAAGTACATCATTCATTCCTGAAGACAAATTTGAGCTAGAACATTTTGCACAATTTACTGTAACATCAATGATTCTCGCCTTAAAAGCCTGCAACCAAGAAGGTCACGTTTTCCTTTTCTAAATAATGACGGCATTAACCCCACAGCTGGATTGTCAATACATAGCTACCCTCAAGGTGCCCCTCGGTTATTTCGGAGGGTTCCTAAAGGGGTGGCTCAGTCCAGTGTCTCAGTGCAGACACCCGAGGAGAAGCTCTCCTCCTTCTCTTCCGGTTGGCTGACTACTCATGCAGAGCTTCCTGTCAGGAGTGTGCCAACGACTCTACCAAGGGGGCTTCTCCACGAAAAAGGAAACTACTGGTCAGGAGACACTGGAGGGTTCTGGGCAGAGGATTGCACACTCTCCTTACCTTTAACAGGATCCCGTTGCTGCTATGTTAAAAACAAACTGCAGGGGGCGACAGCGGCAGCCAGGAGGAGACCTGTTAAGAGCCTACTGATGTGCAGGTGGAAGATTGATGGGGTTTGCACTGGGGGATAGTGGCAGCGGCGGTGGTGACATGTGGTCAGGCTCTGGATATATTGCGTAAGTGAAAAAAGAGAAAAAGAGGAGTCCAGGATAACTCCTTGGTTTTTGGCCGAGAACTAACAAAGGGAACTAGGAAGGGGAGGTTTCTAAAATTAAAGCTAAACTTGATTAAAAATGAGTTAATTAAAATTTAATTGATTGATTGATTAAAATATTTATTTAAAAGCTTAAATAAACCTAAAAGTTGATTCCTTAAAATAGCTACACTCTTAAGAAATCTAAGTTAAAAAGAGAGAAAACAAAAAAAGGAGATTTAACACTGTGGCAATGAATTCAATTTTGGATTCAATTTTCAAGGAAAAGTTGACTTCCAGGCACAATGTTTATTACTATCACTTACCCAGGAGGAAGAGAGAAATTTGAACAGACCAATTACCAAGACTTTGAAAGCTGATTAAAGATTTACAGTTCAAAACAGTCCAAGATCCAGATGGGTTCACAGGTGAGTAACAAGCCATTGTTTGTTCCTTGTCCCTCTCTTGTAACCCAGCCACACCGCTTGGTTCTACCATGAATAATAGTTAAAATAGTCCTATTTTTTGAATTTTATTTATTGGTCTTCTACTTTAAAAATCAGCCCATAGACCAAGAAACCACAATTATGATTGTACTATAATATTCAAATGTGTAAATACCTTGACATGTTAAAATATGGTCAGTTGACAAAAATATGTAAGATATGTTAGGGAGAGGTAAATGGCAGTGTAAATGTATTTAACAGAGAGCAAGTGTATAAATATGTATAAATTTGACAGATCAAGATATAGAGGTTTAAGTATATTATTTAATGATAATCATCAGAAGAACTTAGATTAGGAATATCACAAAGGTCAAGAAAAGGGAGAGGGAATAGAAAAACAAAGTGGAGGTAGAGTAAGTATGCTGATTTCACCATATTTCACACTGAGGAATCAGTAGATACTGTCGAAGGTGAATAAAACATAAAATAAAGATCTAAGTATAGAAGATAAAGTTAGAATAGTAACCACCAGAAGAATTCAAAATAGACACAGTGTAAGACAGTCCTTACTGGGAAGTGAATCAGGAATAAAAGAGATACGGTACTTTAATTTTATTTTGCACTTATGTTCTGTTTGCATTTTTAAAATCAGTTCTTACAAACAGCAACATTCACATGTACATACATAAAATAGAGGAGAAAGGAGCCAATGCAATGAGATATTTTTTGGAAGAGAAGAAGAGAGAAAAGCCCCTGGTTGTGGCATGGCCAAGGAGGAGATTTCATGGGAAGACATCTGATGAGCAGTTTTCAATTGTTTGTGGTGGGGTGTGCCCTGTGAGTCACCCTTCACCACTCCCACACAGTCTGCATTGCTCTCAGATGGATCAGAGGTCCTCAAGAACTATCGAATTGGGCGCCTAGGTCAGCTTTGGGCGAATGCAGACGGCACATGTGGATTCCGAAGCTGAGAGACAAGGAGACAGCCAGAACCCTGGTTACACCAAAGATAGATCCAACAGTGTCTCTCTTGAGGAGTTCAAGGTCTATAGAAGAGCCAGATATGGAAAGAGAGCTTTGCTTGGGACTGTGGAACAATGACAATAAACTGCTAGGTGAACATGGACGAGGAAACTCCTGGAAGAGTCAGGGAAGTCAGTGTAGAGAAGGTGATCTCGGAGTTGCATGCTGAAGGTTGAGTAGGAGCTTGCCAAGAGAGAAAAGGCCTTCCTGGCAGAGGAAGAGGAGCGGAGCCTGATAGCAGGAAGCTTCTTCCTGGAATGGTGGGTGGTTGGTGCGGTGAGACCAGAGGCTACATGTGAAAAGATTAACAGGAAGTCAAGCTAGGTAAGCTGAGGCAGATCATGAAGACACTTGTATATAAGTGAAGAGTTTGGGCAATAGCCCATGGGTGACGAAGCATCAATGAAGGGCTGAGGGTGGGAAAATGGCATGATCAGATTTGCACTTGTGAAAGATCACTATAGTTTCTGACACTTATTAAGGGCATGATTAATATTAGCTGTTATTATTAATATTATTTCAATGGAGTCTTATTATCTTGAGGTGAGGGAGGAGGCATACGAAGTTTCTAAGTGTGAGAGGAAGCCTGAAGGGACATGGCAGAGACTATGAACATTAGAATTCTGTTTAGAATTTAAAAGTAATGCCTATCATTGGTCAAAGTCCTGCTATAGGGGAATACACTATGGCCAGTTTGTCTTGAGGTCTGCTTGCTGGTACCACTGAACTGGGGTGGGAGGGAGTATGAGAAAGGCACAGCAATAGCAGGAATCCTGTAACCAAGAGAAATCGCTTTCAGAAAGTAAGGCGTTAGCCCCTCCTAACCCAGCTGTAGGGTCTGATACCTCCTAGCCCAACTCCAGCCCTGGGTTTTAAATTTTGTTTTCCCAACACAGCTGGCAGCCGCTAGCTGCCTTCGAATCTCCTGGGCCTCCTCTCCACTGACTCTGCCTTCCACGTGACCACTCTCAGCAGAAGGGCACCAAGAGTCACCATCTGTGAGACGGACTTATTCAATATATTTTTTAACAGATTGCAGACCAGGTTTTGTTTTGTTTTGTTAATTGCATGCTAAGCTGTCACCCAGAGCTTAGTGAAGGATATGAACATACCTATAAATTATCTGGTACTCAAAGGCGATTTTGATATTCCTATCTGGAGCCTCTTTATGCTCAAATGAGCATGCAGTATGTTGCAAAGATAAGCATTCCTAGAGAGCTGCTAATTATTTGAAACTAGGGTTCTTGGGTGACTGCAAAGAGCAACTGATAGATCCCAAGAGTGGTTCACCGTGAAACACACATCTACAATTGGTGGGAGACCTGCTTGGGAACCATTTCAAAAAGTAAGAGTGACTTATTGGGTGGTTCACAGTCCAGAAGGGGCTCATGTGACAGCAGCAATGGGGTTCAAAGGGAACCGGTTGGATTTCTGTGTCCCCAGTGGGAGAGAGTCGCCCCTGGGCATCATTGTTGTTATTGAAAGGTTAGGATGGTTGCATGAGCATGGCATTGTCACAATTGTTGAAACAGTAGAACCCACAGTGAAATTCTTCAGGGTGTGGGAGAAGGGGACACTTAATCTCAGGTCTACCTCTTCTCCCCACTTTCTCCACTCCTTACAGCTGGATTTGCTGATAGTTCTAACTACAAGGTCAAGCCTCTCTCAAATTTTGAGACAATCTCACCAGGCAAAGACAAGGCCTTTCAGTCATTCATCTTTTTATACTTCCATTTATTCAGCACGTGTGTGCATGTACACACACACACACGCACGCACACACACACACACACAGTGGCAGGCATTGTTCAAGGCATGAGGGGATAAGAGAATGTCAAAAGCATATTTTTTTCCTTCAAAATAGCTCATCACCTAGCACTGGAAATGGACACTTGAATAACCCTAATCTTTAATTTGTTCTTCCAGGTCCTGCCCTGACCCACAATTGGTCTCTGCCTGACTCTGGTGTGCTCAACAAATTCTGCCCTATACACTCCCCATTGCTACCAGGAAGTGACAGTCCCTTGTACCTAGCTTCCAGGTTATGGGACTATCTCACACACAGCAGAATGAAGATGAAAGAGGACGGCCAGAAGAATGAAGGAGGTAGGACCTAGTGTTAAAGCAAGGTTGTCAAGAGCTGATGCAGGGCAGGAATAAACATTTGATAGAACAAGGGGGAATGAGACAATACAGTAGGTCTGCCCACATCTGTATCTCTATTATCGAAAACTTAAATATTTAGCTTTGTCATAAAAAAAGGAGTCTTGTATGATTCCCAATATTTTACAGTGGGCAGGTCAGAATTCAGGCCAACCTGAATTCGAGCCAGTACCTTTCTTAGACCCAGGAAAAAGGGGCCTCTGCCCAGGTCCCCTACCTCCCCACCCTACAAACACATGCACACACACAAACACACTTCAGAGTGACTTTCTTAAAATTTTCTAAGTGCCTCTCTGGTGCTATCCAGGTTCCTTAATCCCAGATGGCATCTGCATTGGCTCTTTCCTTGTTTCTCCTCTTGGGGGCTGTCCCTGACCCTCCACCACATGTATGGGGTCAAACGGATGTCCCTTCTCCCTTTCCAGGAGAGCTTCTGCTAGGTCCCATGGTATTTCTTTCACATGAGATTGAGCTGCCTGAACATTACTGACATGCTGCTTTTGGTACTCTCACTCTTGCCACAAAAGATTACTTACTTACTTCATGGCTCTGGGCTATCAATGTCCACTGCGGGCCCTCGGGCTTTAGCAATACATGTGCCTGTGTTTAGACTCACTTGTCCATGTTTTTACTGCAGTGCTGGTTCCAGGCTACAGACCCAAGAATGATGAGGTAATAGTAGGCTTCCTTTACTCTGCACAACTCTTCGGGCTTCGCATTATGTGAATTGGAAGTTTTCCAGGTGGCCATGCCCATCTCCTCTGGGGGGCTTTTGAGACCAACTGGCACTCTGTAAGATCAATAGGTCTTCTGATTGATGACGTCCTCTCCTTTCTCCAACCAATGTGATGACATCTGCTTCCCTGGATTGGTCTCGAATTGTGTTGGACCATGCAGTCATTCCCGTACTGGGCGGACTGCTCTTCTCGTCCTGCCATGGACTCCTCTCCTCCCTATCATCAGAGCAATTATCTTGGTTTTATGATTTCTCTTCAGTTCTAGTCCATGCATTTGGACCACGGGGTTCAGAGAAAGAGAAAGAGAGAGAGAGAGAGAGAGAGATTAAAATGATCTTAAGGAGTTGATTGTGGGAGAGAAGAGATTCGATAAGAAAACAGTTAAGGAACCACATTTGTTTTCTTTGCAGAAGAAAAAGCAAATGGGTGGTTTCATTCTTGCCTTCAACTATAGGCAATGATTTTATGCAGAGGATATAGATAAATTATTCCTTATGTCCGAAAAGATTAGCAAGAGGGAATGAAATTAAGTTAGAGCTGGACAGATTTCAGAATGATAAAGGATAGCCGGAGAAAGCCTTCCCCCTGGAGGACATTGGAAGGGAATTAGAAAACCACTCACTCGACCCATGTTCTCTTGAGAATTGTCAGGTTTTGGTTTTTGTTTTTGTTTTTTCGAGGGGAGAGGATGCAGGTGCAGGCTCAGCTATTTCCATTCAGATGTTCAGCTTTAGCAGAAATGTAAAGCGGTTAGCTGGCGGCCCAGAAGAAGTAACAAGTCTTAACCTCAAGAGCAAACAGAACTAGGACTTTCAGAGACCATTCTGAGCAGCAGGGCAGCCCTTCTGGACTGTGTGTCCTCCTTCTCTGACTGTAGAAAGGGATCTCAAACTTGCTTTTTGCTCTTTCATGTCTAGGAAAAGTTGTTGAGGTTTATATGCAAAAATAAGTTCCTTAGAAGATTCACAGTCTGACTTCAGCCTGCATCAGCCGAATTTCTGCACATCATGTTCTAGGCACATGAACATTCCTACCATTTCCCGAACATGCCCTGCTCCTTCACCCATGGCATTGTCTTTGCTTAAAATGAGCTCCCCTACCCTGCCCCGCTCTGTTCTGGCCAATTCCTACTCATCTTTTAAGGCTTAAACGTCATTACCTCTGTGGAATGTTCCCCCACTGCCTCCAGCTGAGTCAGACTAAGTTCTTTTCTGTGTTGCTGAACTTCTTTATCCACACTATTCTCTCCCCTCTAGGTGGAGCTTATTGTGGATAGGAGTCACGTTTCAGTCAGTCTGTCAGGTGATCAGTCAATAAGCAGATGTTTGTTGGGCACCTGCTATGTCACAGGCACTGTGACAGGTACTACAGATATGCCCATGAACAAGACAGATGGGATCACTCTCCTCTAGGAGTTGACAGTCTGGGTGGATACTAACAGGTAAAGAGACAATTACAATTCAACTTGATAAGTAAAAGTCCTGTAGATGAGGAGGTCAAGGAAATGTGTTCCAGACACAGCGAATGACATATGCAAATGGTGGTGGTTAAATAGAACCTGTTACATTTAAGGAAGAGAAAGAAGTTTACTATTACTGGAGAACAATATTGGCAAGAGACTGGTAAGAGACGAGAATGGAGAAGAGACCAGGGGCTGTGTTACCTTGAGCCTTTTGAGCCCTTTAGGAAGACTAAACATCCTAAGAGCAAGGAGGAGCATCTGAAGGGTTTGAAGCAGGGAAGTGGTATCTAGGATTTGCACACTGAAAGATGATTCTGGCTGTAATTCGAGGAACAGATAGGCAGGAGACGTTATCAGAAGCAGGGACAGCAGTTAGGAAATAACAGTGGCCTGCTCCAAGGTGGTAGCAGCAGAAGTGAAGACAAGAAGGTTGTTGGCAGAGGTATTTTGCAGGTGGAATAGACGGTTTGGTGGTTTACTGGGCATGGCTGCAGGTGGAGGGTAGAGGTGGCGATGGAGGGGAGTAGGGCTCAGTGGAAGCTTCCATGCTCCTTTCTTGGACAGTGTTTACTGGAGGTGTGTTAGTTTCCTAGGGCTGCTGTAACAAAGCACCACAAACTGAGTGGCTTAGAACGACAGACCATTTATTATCTCAAAGCTCCAGAGGTCAGAAGTCTGAAATCAAAGTGTTGGCAGCGCCACGCAGCTTCTAAAGGCTCTAGGAAGGATCTGTTGTAGGCCTCTCTCCTAGCCTCGGGAGTTCCTTGGCTCGTAGATGGCTGTCTGCTCCCATGGCATTCTTCCCATGTTCCTGTCTGTGTCCAAATTTTCCCTTTTTATAAAAATATAAGTTGCTGAAATAGGCCTACTCTATTCCGCTATAACCTCTTCTTAATTAATTACATCTGTAACAACCCTATTTCCAAATAGGGTGACATTATGAGGTACTGGGGATGAGGACTTCAATGCATGCATTTTGGGGGGACACAATTTAACCCATATTGGAGGTAGTGTTATTCACTAAGACAAGGAGCTCATGTGGTAGAACAGTTTTGGTGATAGAGAGATGAAACCTTGAGCTTGGGGCAAGTTGGGTTCAGTGGCCCTATGGAAAACCCAGGAGGAAGTGTTTTAAAAACTACTTGATGTATTGGGCTGATGCCTAGAAGGAAGGTATAGGCTGGACTGGGAATATAGATTTGAGAGTCTTTAGCGTATAGGGTAGATAAGATGGTGAACTTTCAGGGAAAGTGAGACCATGTGGGGAAAATGACCAATTCATCTTTACAACCCCAGCACCTAGCTCAGCCTCTGCCATTGCTCTAAATGTTGAATGAGTAAGTATGTAATGAAATAAAAGTTTCTTCAACTCTCTACTAGTTCAAGATAAGAAGGCTTTGAATGAATGATGGCTCACCCTTCTTGGGTTCTGTGACATGAAGGGAATGTACTTTGTAGGAATGAGAAATAAGCATCCTTGACTTTTATCTTACATTCACCAAGAGCCTAATTTAGTAAATTTGTCAAAGGCTCCCCCTAGGGAAAGCCACAAGGTCAGGAGTGAGGGATCATAGGGTTGTTCTCATCTCTTGACTTGTAAGAATATGAGATGAGTGTGGCTGTAGTTTGCAGCAACATTTCCTTTTTACTTGAAAATCTTCCCCTTTGTCATCAGCCCAGCTTTTCAATAAACTAAATTGTACCAAAGTTCCCATGTCAAGCCTTTTCCATACCATTTCTTTCCCCCCCAGTATCCAGAGACTGATAGTAATTTGATCTTGGGGGAATTTGGGGCCAAGTGGTTCTCCCATCTGGCTGCACTGGAGTACGAGCAGCAAGTGCAGGGGGTGGGGTGGCTGTGGGGTGGTGTAATCATCCGCTGGGTGGCTAATTCAGCCTTCTTTGTGCCTGTTGCCTGGTGACATCCAGAGGCCCCTATCTCAGAACCATACTCTGGCTTGCTATTGGTCCGGTGGTGGCATTTGTTGACAATAGACACATCCCTGGCCCTGGACTCTGAAAGAGACCCCGGGAGCTTGGGTTTCAGGCTACACTGCTTGTCTAAATGCGATTCCTTAACTCTTTATGTTCCTGGCCAGCAAGGGCCAGCTGCAGCTGCTGGGGTGCTGTGAGTGTGTCCACCCCAGGTCTACAGCACCACTCCTCTCTGCTTTGGAGCGTGCAGCCAGCCTGGGATCTTCTTTCCTGCTCTGCTTCTGTGCCAGGACAGCGTTTTCTTCCCTTCTTACACCCTCCTGGGTTTTCTTGTGAGATAGTTTTAACAAACAGACTTTGTCGGTACCACAAGTCATCTGAGTTGAGCTAGGAAAATCAGTCAAATTAGCAAGGGAAAAGGTTTGTTCGGTCAATAGTCTAGTCTGAAGAATCCGAAAGACCTAAACCTCTTCTGGGGGGTGCCCAGGAACCTAGAAGGTGATCCACAGCTTCCTGAGATGGAGCTGAGGCCAGGCAGGAGAAGAGGCTAGAAGAAGACCAGGAGACTATGGGGGAGGTGAAGGGGTGGGGAACCAGAAAGAGAAGGGATTCTGAATGTCTCCAAGGTGGACCCTGTTGGATCAATGAGTGAATCTACAGCCCAAAGGGGTGGAGCCATTTACGGAATTCAGTTTTCCACTGGCATCTGGGTTTCTCACGCAGCTCCCCAGTTCCTCCGCACCTCCTACTCCTTCCCCATCATCTGCCTCCAGCACGCTTTAGAGCAGGGGTCTCCAACTCCCGGGCCTACAGATTGTTACTGGTCCATGGCCTGTTAGGAACTGGGGTGCACAGCAGGAGGTGAGCAGCAGGTGAGCTGAGCAAAGCTTCATCTGTACTTGCAGCTGCTCCCCAGTGCTAGCATCACCACCTGAGCTCCATCTCCGATCGTCGAGCATTAGATTCTCATAGGAGCACTGATCCCTGGTGCCAAACAGGTTGGGGACCGCTGCTTTAGAGAATGGGTCAGCCGAGGGTCACGCTGTGACAAGCTGAGTCGGGGCAGCTGCAGTGAGGATGAGAGGTTGCCCAGTTAAGGGAAGGAGAGTTCTGGCTGGTGCCTCAAAGGTTCCAGCTCTGGTCTTCTAAACCCAGTACTGCTTGAAAGATGTGAAAGCCCAGCCTCCTGGCAAAGCCCCCACGCCCATTCCCCACACCTTCGTGCCTTTCTCTCTTCTCATCTGTAACAAAACCACTAACCTTTAGGCAGGGAAAGCAGACGATCTTGCAAAAACCAAATAAGTCTATGTGTCAGGCATAAGGGGAAACTAGGAAACAGGAAGAAGGAGAATGGTCTCCTTCCTTTCTGTTGACCCTTGTAGCCAACTGCTCAAGCCCAACCCACATTCCAAGAAGAAGGTCCCAAGAGGATCTCTAGACAGCTGCAAATTCAAGATTGACTGACCCATGTCTACAGTAACCAGCACTCCAGAGCAAGTAGGGTTTGGGGCTGGGGCAGAAAGGCCAGTACCTCATGCTCAAGGAGACGTGTACTGGGGCCCAGTGACCTGTGGGTCATAGGGATTCTGCTAAGGCCCACTGGAGCCAGATGTCCTGATTGTCTCTGAATGGCACTATTGGGTTAGATGCAGTGAAAGGAGCCCCCTCTCCTGTGGATTATATTTCTGCTGCTACTTGCATTTTCTTAGGTCATCTTTCTGGCAGCAACAGTTGTTCCTTGGGGTTTCTGTGACTCTTCCTTTTCTGTGCATCTGAGATCCAAGGAAAAGGAGCTGTTTGTGCCCGATGCAGGTGTAATATACCTACTGAGAATTCAGTAGTACTTTGTTACCATCAGTTTCCACATCCGTTTGAACTAAGAACCAGTATAAAATATCTCCTGAATGGGGCACAGGTAGTTTTAGTTCTGCTTTTTTTCTTTTTTCCAGAAAGAGGGAAAATTAGTTCTAATTTAAACACAATCATTTTCAACCATTCATGGTTTTGTTTTGTATTTTTGCTTATAGGTATTGTTGAGAATGGAGGGAGTATTAGGATAATGAATGTAAGATCCTTTCCAGCATTAAAAGTGGAAAGAAGGTAGATTTCATATAGCATGGATCAGTGACCTTGAAATCAACTCTGAGAAAGATTCTGAAACAAAAATTTTAAGTGACTTTATTAGCTTGCTAGGGCTGCTGTTCCACAAACTGGGTGGCTTAAACAACAAGAATTTATTATTTTAACAGTTTTGGAGGCGAGAAGTCTGAGATCAAGGTGTCGGCAGAGTTGGATCCTTCTAAGGGATATGAGAGAGAATCTGTTCCATGCCTCTGTCCTAACTTCTGGTGGTTTGTTGACAATCTTTGTTATTCTTTGAGAAATATCACCCATCTCTGCCTTCATCTTTACATGATGCTCTCGCTGTGTGCATGTGTGTGTCCAAATGTCTCCTTTTTTAAGGATCCCAATCATATTGGATTAGGAGCCCATCCTACTCCAATATGACCTCATCTTAACTAATGACATCTGCCACAACCTCATTTCCAAATAAGGTCACATTCTAAAGCCCTGAGGATTAGGACTTCAACATATGGATTTGGGGAAACACGACCATAAGAGAGAGCTTTTTCTTCTTTTTTTTTTTTTTCCAGTAGTTTCTCTAGAAACCAATGTGAGTCCACTAAGAACACACCATATCAATCTAACCATATTCCTACTGTCATATGGTTAAAGAGGAGTAACTAGATTTACCTGGAGAGATGGGCAGGGGCCAGAGCCCAATCTCCCTTAAGGCCACAGGAAGGAGGATGAATGTTTGCCTGTATAATGTAAGGTCTGACTGCTCATTTGTTCTAGGATCTCTAAAATTCAGAGATGAAAGAGTTTGACAAGAAAATTAACCCCTAAATGGCTTCAAATATTTGGCCTGGTGGGCAAGGAGCTATCATAGTTACTAGAATGGCAGATATACACATATAATCCAGGGAGACAGTTCTCAGAATCATTCATAACGAAATCTCTAAAACTTGGAAAACAATGTTCCAACACTTCCCTTGTCATCATACTACTTCCTTTTAATTTCCAAGCCTCATTTGCACTTCTTCCCACAGAGTCTGAACGAAAGCAAATCTCTGTTTTCGCCAGGAATAACAGTACAAAGGAGTGTGGGTGGCAAGGCCCTAACGCCCAAGCTTGGGCCTCCATTTCCCGCCATTGTTCCCTCAGGTTCCCAAACACTCTTTGGGCTGTCCTGGGGGGAGTTTTTCCAGATAAAAAATGGCCTGGTTGGCTGCCAGTGATTCAAGCAGGTTCACAGCCCCAAACCTGTTTTATCTCTTGTGCTTATCACTTATCATCAGCTGCCAGGAGACAGACAATAGGAGTAAAGAGGCATTTTGGCTGAGCCAGGTCTTAGGGAGCCCCGAGGGTTTTAGAGGCCTCCAAACAACCAGACTAGGGCAGTCTCAGCAGGTCCCTCTAGGTTGACCTCCCCTGCTAGGCGTCCTCTCCATGAGAAAGCAGCATGGCTTCAGTGAGGTCCCTTGGCAACACAGCATTTCCTTGGAGCCTATACCAGCAGGAATGGATCTGTGTGTGTGTGTGTGTGTGTTGATTCATTCTTTCTTCAGAACCATTGTTCTAAGAAGCCCAGGACTTCAGAGAACATTCAAGTGTCCATGGAAGAAGGGGCTCCAAAGGACCTTTCAGAAAGTTGTTTTTGATTTTGTTTCATTTTTTCCCCTGGAAACTTTATTTAACTTAAAAAATGACACTGACGGTCAAACTAGGGAAATCTGAGTAAACTCTGAATTGTACTAATGTCAGCTCCCTGGTTTCGATATCGTACTACAGTTATGTAAGGGCACATATTTCTTGCAACTTCCTGTGACTCTGTAATTACTTTAAAATAAAAACATTATTTAAAAATTAATCTTGATGGTTCCCCCAAACCCAATGCCTTGTCTTTGAAGAGCCGCATAGCACAATAGCTGAGTGCACAGGATTTAGGCTAGACAGACCTCAGTTCAAACATAGGTTGCAGGCCTACCAGCTGTGTGACTTTGGGTAAGTTACTTAATCCCTCTGAGCTGATTCCCTTATCTGGAAGGTAAATCTTAGTGTTTTCCTGGTGTGACTAGTGGGAGGACTAAATGAGGTAACTAACTCTTAGAAAGCACCTAACAGAACGAATAGTAAAGCACTTAATAAATTTCCTTTTAAAACTGTAATCTACTCAATAGAGGAGCCAGGCAAGTGTTTTTAACAAGCTCAAAAAGTCATGTGTGCAGCTGAACGAATTTTTTTAGAGGCCTCAATGGTGAGTTAAGAGGGTCCACACCTGGATATGACACAAACGAGTCAAATGCTTATTGAAGAACTGTTTGAATTCTGCCCTAATTTTTCTCCCTGTAAATGGTCCAAAGTCCCAAGTTTCCTAATGTGGAACTAGATTAAACAATTAACATCACAGAATAAGTAACATTCCATTTCCACTGTAAATAGGAATTGGCTGAAGCCTACCAGCCAGGTGCCTGGGGTTGGGGTGGGGCAGGAAGCAGCAGGGGCTAAAAGATGTTGGGCCCTATGGCCTGCTTGATAGCTAATTAAGGGACATAAATGTTTATTTCTCTTCTCCAGGAAAAAAAAGGCCACCATGTCCAAGGGAAGCCTCTTTGAGACCTATTCTTAAATCTCCTCCTGGAGATTTAAGAATAGGTCTCAAAGCCAGCTTTTGGCATACACTTTCTAGTCCTCCCCTTCTCAAGCCCTATATCCCAGATATCACAGTTATTCATCATTTCTCAGATACCATCTGAGTTTCTCCAACCAGGTTGTCCATCCACCTCAGCTGCTTCCAACCCACCCCTTTTTCAGAGCTTCCAACAAATGCCTTATCTTCTTTGAAGCCTTCTCTGCACCACCATTCAGAGGTCATCCCTCCTCTTTTGAACTCTCCCAGCTTCTGGTTTGTCTCTTTCTCACAGCCTTTATCATGTTCATTCAACAAAATCTATGTGTTCTATGCACCCAGCTCTGCGCTGGGTCCCAGAGATGAGGGGGTGGATAACATTGGAGTGGGGGAATGAGTGTCAAATAGTCACACAAATAAGCGTGCATTTGCAAATTGTGATAAGTGCTCCAAGGAAATAAAGGATTAAAAATTATGACGTGTGCTTTAAAGGCATTTCTAGTTTACAAGAGGAGACACAGAAAGGCTCTTTTGAGGAATAAACATTTAAACTGAGACTTGATGGATCGGTCAGCGTTGTCTGTTACCTAAGCAAAGGTGGGGGTAAGAGCCTTTCACGTAAAACAGTAGATATGAACCCTCAAGGCCAGAGGATATTAGGGTGTTTGAAGAGCTGAAGAGAGGAAGAAGAGGTTGGAAATAGAAGAAGTGAGGGTATTAGGAAGCCCAATAATAGAAGACTATGAGATCATGGTAAGCATTTTGAAATTTTTACTAAGTGCAATAGAAGCCATTAAAAGTTCTTAAACAAATAAATAATACGGTCTGATATGTAATTTTAAATATTCCTCTGGCTGCTATCTAAGAATAGAAGCAAGAGTACAAGTGTGGCTACCAAGAGGAGACTGTACCATCTTCACCTGAGAGATGGTGGTGGCAGTAGGGATGGTGAGAAGAGGAGAGATCCTAGATCTGTTTTGGAGGTTATTGGATGTGGAGACTGAAGGAGAGGGAGGTGTTAAAGATTGTATCCACATTAATGGCTTGGACATCTGAGTGGATGATGGTGCCGCCCAATGAAAAGAGCTATGTTGGAAGAATAGCGAGTTATGTCGAAATGTCTTAGGTGTAATTTTAGGCATAATATTGAAAGCAGAGATGTCAAGTAGGCAGTTGGTTCTATTGATCTCAAGTTCAGAAGGGAGGTCGGGGCTGGAGACATAAATTTAGAAATCTATCAGTGTATAGATTTAGGTAATGTGAGTAAATGGGATTGCCTTGGATCAAGGTGTAGCAAGGGATGAGAGCAACATGATAAGAGCAAAGAAGAGAAGAGGGAAGCAGAGGAGAGAGTTGAGAAGAGATGGGAAGAACATATAGAATCAAGCTTCAAAGAACCTAGTGCTCTACCTGTATTAGAGTAATCACTGCTCTTTTGATTTTAGTCAAATTCGTATCCTGATTTTGCTCTTTCAGGATTAGGCAGTGAATATGAATTAAAGAATTTGCTAGACTCTGAATTGTAAGTGATGATCTAAATTCATTCAACAAATTGATTGAGCATCTATCGTGTGCCAGGCGCTGTGATAGAAAATGAGGATAAAATGAATAAGACAGTGTCTGCTTTCAGGGAATCTCACAGATTATTGAAGGGAATAGACAGGGAAAGACACCAACATCAGTGATACCTATACCAATAACAGTGAGTGCTCCCGAGGCCCTAGGTATATGCCTACACTCACTATTTCATGTAATAGTGAAATCGACTCAATGAGGTAGGCAGTATTCTCATTTTACAGATAAAGGAGGTGAGATTAAGAGAATTTAAGTTATTTGCCCAAGATCACACAACAGGCTGATGATGGCAGAACGCAGATGTGAACTCAGCCTTGCCTGGCTCCCGCTCTGTGTTCCGGGTATCACTTGGATATTTCTCAGTCTTAGGCCCCTCATTCCCGGGTAGATATCACCACCCTCTAAGAACCTTGTCTTAGGTTCTTGCCACAGCCTCCTTGTAGCTCCCTCCCTCAAATCTCTCCCTGGCTTGATTCATTCTTCAAGTTGTAGCCAGAGTAATCTTGAACCACAAATCTTGGGTCTAGCCCTTGCTTAAATCCCTCAATGGCACACCACAACCGTCAAGAAGAATCTAAAATTCTAAGGCTGATGTTCCAGGCCTTCTCATTATATCCTTTGCATTCCATGCTTTAGCAACATTCTCCATTCCAGCAAGAAAGGGCTTCTTCCACACGCTCAGCTGCTCCTCGGCTCTAGGCCCCTGCTTTGTCCTTGAAAATGTGCTCTCTCCCTATCTTTACCTGGTGGACTTCTATTAATTCATCGAGGCTCAATCTGGTCAGTGATCTCACAGGACTCTTTCTCTGACCTGCACTTATCATAATGTATGACAACCATCTCCTTATATATTGTCTTTTACCACTAGACTGAGTTTCATGGGGACAACCAAGGTGTCATCTTCATCTCCATATCTCTAGTACCTACCATGGTGTCCTGAAAATAATGGTCACTCAGTAAATACTCGTTTAAATAAATGAATGAGTGAATGATTAGTTATAAAGTAATAGGATGTATTAAGTGCCAAATGAGTAGTTCAGACAATAAGTGTAAGAGAAAGGAGGAAGTGGTCACTTCCAGTTGGGATAGCCCCAGAAGCTTCAAAGATAAGAAGAAATTTATGCCGGGCACTGCAGGATGAGATAACACATGTGAAAAATGCTGGCCCAGTGCCGACCCACAGTCAGTGTTGAATAAAGGTGAAATGAATCTGTTGTGGCTAGGTGGAAAGAAGTGGAGGGGACATTCCATTGGAGCAGGTGGTGAGGGCAAAGGTTTCGAGGTGGAAAAACACAAGGCAGGTTCAGAGAACAAACAAGAGACCTGTTTGATTAGAGCGAAGGATTTGAAGCAGAGGAGATAAGTAGGTTGGAAGTGTAGGTGTGGGGCAAGCAGTGGACAGTGCAGAGATTTCTCATACTTTTGTCCAGAGCGGTCATTATACAAGAGCCACAGTGCTGTCTACACCTGTCTTTTCCATTGGGGGGTGTAAATTTGAACTTACAGGAACCTTTGAACAATGCAAACAAAACACTCAAACACTCAGGGTCATGAGATAGGGGCCAAGTGGGCGAGGTGCAGGTTTAGGTAATCATTTGGTGTCTGTAGTGAGAACAATAGGCCATAATAACTTTGACCAGTTTTCATTTTTCTCTGACTCTCTAGTTTTGCCTGAATCAGAGAACAGCTGAATTGACCTAGGAAAATTTACTTTAAGCAGGAAATGCAATAGGGAGGGGAATGGGACATCCTAAAATCATTCCTGGAGAGGAAGCAGTCAGTGCCGGTCAGGCTGAGGAGAATGGGGCCCACTTGTTGCACCTGGCTCCTGGCCTGCTCTTGAGAACAGCCTACCTATAAGATGCTTGACAGCACAGGATAGCAACAGATTGACATGTGTCATGGTGGCCACCACTGGCTGTTTGGAGCCAACACTAATAGTATATACTGTGTTTGGGGAAGGAAAGCAAAGAATGTAGTTGGGCAACACACAGGAGAGCTCTGTCCTCTCACCAACCCCACCTGTATCCTGTGTGACTCAAAAGAGATAGCATGCTGCTGCGAAAAAGAGATTGAGAGGAAAGATCTGAGCCAAGAGCTAGTCCACATCTCTGCTATATACCAGCTGTGTGGACTTTACAAGCCACTGAAACTCTCTAAGACGTGGTCTTCTTTCTTTTCTATTCTAATGAGAGAGGTAGGTTAAGAGTTCCTTCCAGATCTCAAGTTCTGTGACTTGCCCATGCTTTGGCTAAAAAGCAGAACCGATAAGATGTGTATATATAGAGAAATAGATTTATTATAAGGACTTGGCGATTTTGGAAGCTGGCAAGTCCAATATTCACAGGGTGGCTTGGCAGGCTGGAGATCCAGGGAAGTTAATGCTGCAATTTCAGTCCGAAAGCTGTCCCCTATGGAACAGGGAAGAGCGGATATTGCAGATGAAGTCTG
Source organism: Pteropus vampyrus (assembly GCF_000151845.1). NCBI lineage: Eukaryota > Metazoa > Chordata > Mammalia > Chiroptera > Pteropodidae > Pteropus > Pteropus vampyrus. The sequence goes on along the minus strand of NW_011889021.1, from coordinate 945,513 downwards.
GAGGCAGGCAGGCTCTCTTGCTTGGGAGAGGCCAATCTTTCAACTGATTGGACCTGGCCTAACCACATTAGGGAAGGCAATCTGCTTCACTCAGTGTTCACTGATTTAAATATTAATCTGATCCAAAACCATTCTCATAGAAACAGCCAGAATAATATTTGACCAGATATCTAGATATCCATGGCCCAGCCAAATTGACACATAAAATTAACAATTATACCTGGTTATCCAGCCTTAGATTCCTGTGCCAGTTCCCACTCACCCTTTGCTCTAGCCACAGAAGTACATTCCCCATACTTGCTCTGTATTTTCCATTCTTTATTCTTTTGCTCACATAGTGCCTTCCATCTCAAATATCCTTCCCCATCTACCTCAGTTCCATTTATTGAAATCCTATATTTCTTTCACAAGTAACTCATTTACCACCTCCTCCTGAGAGTGCTGTCACATCCTAGTAAGAAATCTCGCATAATTTACAAAACTTCTGTATGCCTCAGTTTCCTCTTCTGTAAAATAGGGATTATGATTCCTCATATAGTAAAGAGTGGATGAACCAATACATGTAAGATAGTTAGAACAGTTGCTTCACTGTCAAGACCGTTGACTTTTTATCGTTATTCTCTACCTGTCTCCCATTCCCTACTAGACATGAATAAAGAATAATAATAACTGTGGCTGGGTGGCTGGGGATTTCACAGTGATCTTAAAATGCTTTAAGATACATCTACATATAAATTTTACTCTTGTTACTCCCTTTTATTTGTAACTCAATATTCTTAAACTTCTAATGGTTGTAAGAATTACTGCTCAGGGTTGTAAAACAACAATGTCTGCTTTATTAATAGGCATTAAAAGATGTTGAAGAATAATTGTGAACATATGCGATTTTTAACACTGTGTAGAATCTAAACAGTGACTCTGCTTTATGGGATTGATTTTAACCACTAAATCCTTCATCCCTGAGTTATTGATAAAGCCCTGAGTGGGAAGTGGCTAGCAAAATGTTGGATCGAGTCGAGGCTGAGTTGCTCTTAGTTTCCTCACTCTGCCTCTGCTTTCAGTGGTGGTCCACAGTGCTGATGCCTGCTGATGCCTGTTGGCGCCTACACTGAGAGCTCTCGGAAATGCTCTAAGTCCAAACCTTACAGGGCTGGCTTTCTAGCTCAGTTACTAGCTGTTTAGCAGCTGTATTTCAACAGCCTGTAAGCCATTCACTATCGTGGGAAAATGTAAATGAGGGACTCTGAGCCCACAAGGGGCAAATGCCTAATTAAGTGGGTGTCATCCAGGCATGAAGGCCACAGAAATAGAAATGGCCAACTTGAGAAAAAGGAGTACCTGTTATCATGCCTGGATGTCACCTTCGGCAGTGAAACCATGATGGAAAAAATGGCCCGGAGGACCCTTGATGTAGATTGAATCAGAAGGGGAGGAGGGGAGATGAGCACCATCCTTGGAAATGAAAGTGGAGGTTAAAAGCTCCCACACACTGTTATTTACTACATTTAGGGGGATATCAGGAAGTCTGGCCCAGTGGAGATTAAAAACTTTTTAAGAGTTCAGTATCTGTGCTATTTACTCATATTTGCAAAGCATTTCCCTCTGGCTTTGCTGCTGTTGCAAACAGTAGTTAGACCTGTGGACCTGTCTTTAAGTGGAGCCAGGAGAGATAACTAGAGCGGCTGCCTCCCTCCTCATCAGAGTCTAGTGAATAAAGGTCCCTTACGATATCCAGTAGGTGGAGGCAGCCACTCAAAGACCAATTCCGCAACCTTGGGACCTGTTGTAGATCAGCAGAGAGCTTACCTAGCAGGCCAGGGGCTGAGAAGGCCCCAGTTCCAAGAAGTATGAAGTCCCTTGTGAGGCTCTTAAACAGCATCTGTTAAACTTAAAATATCTATCCCCTGGCTCCAAGATCCCATAAAAACTTATTTTTATATACATTTGTGTGATGCCCCTTTTTAGGCTCTAAGATCATGGAAGGCAGGAAACGTCCATGGTTATGTTATCACTCCTAGGTTCTGTCTATCACAGGGTGTTGCCTATAGAGGCCATGCTTTAATTATCTATTGCTATGTAACAAACCACCTCAAAACTTAGTAGTTTGAAACAACAGCGCTGCATTATTTCTCTTAGTTTGGCCATTTGGGCTGTGTTTAGAGGAGTAATTTGCTTCATGTAACATTGACCAGAGGACACTATTTGGGCTGTATTCAGCTGGCCGCTTTGGCTGTTCTGGAAGATCCTAAAAGGCCTCGCTAACACATCTGACACTTAGGTGCTCCTGCATGGCCTCTGTCCATGTAATAGTCTAGCTACAGCTTGTTTGCAGTACGGTGATGGCTCCCAAGAGCAAAAGTAAAAGTGGATATATTACATTTAGATAATTGCATACATCACTTCGACATGTTATCAATCAGAAATGATTAATGAGATATTTTACATACTTAAAAAAATTTTTTTGTATTAAATTTTCAAATTTGGTTTGCATTTTATACCTATAGCACATCTCAATTTGGATCAGCCACATTTTAAGTGCTTAAGAGCCACATGTGACAGAGCTAGACAACTCATTAATTTTCCTTATCTCTGAAGTAAGGATGATAAATAGAATAGGCAAGCAGGCGCCATAATGTGTAATTTTACTGCTATTGTGACTGTAAATGAGAATGAATACACTTAACACTTAGCAAGTAATTTGCATGCAATAAGAGCTTGTTAAATGTTTGTCATAGTCCATCTGGGCTGTTATAACAAAGTACCATAGATTGGTTGGCTTATAAATAACAGAGATTTATTTCTCACAGTTCTGGAGGCAAGAAGTCCAAGATCAAGGAGCCATCAGATTCAGTATCTGGTGAGGGGCCTCTTTCTGGTTCATAGACAGCCAACTTTTCACTATGCCCTAAATAGTGGAAGGGGGTAAGATTGCTCTCTGAGGCCTCTTTTATGTGGGCACAAATCCCATGCAAGAGCCGCTCCCCACATAACCTAATCACCCCAAAGGCTCTACCTCTTAATACCATCACATTGGGGATTAAGTTTCAACATATGAATTGGAGGGGTACATAAACATTTCATTTAATGTTGGTCCCATTTTATCATTTATGGGTATTTTAGGAGTGAAAACCCTCTCAAGCCTGCTCAAGTAAGGATACATGCTCCTTGAGCTAGAGAACATTTATAATCTGCTTTTAGTTGGTGCTCTTTACCAGATTTCTCATTTCTAAAATTTTCTTAAAATTCTGTTTCTCTTTGCTTTCTTCCCCATTGTTTGCCTACTTATGGTTCATCATAGCTTTCCCAGCCTTCCTTGCCATGACATGACCTTTTCATAAACTGAACGACTGATAACTGGTTTGAGTTCTCCATGTTTTCCAGTTCGAACTCCCAAGGCAGGTAATCTCATTGGCCTGGTTCATTTTTTCATGTCAGTTCATGTTTGATTTCACCTGAGAATTGTCTGCCTTGGGTTCAGGTGCCCATCCTTGGTCTAATCAGCTGCGGCTAGGGATGCACCTTCTTATGGTATTCAAAATGGCCACCTAGAAATCAGGGGATGTGGGTGGAATAGTCTTTTTTAGAGGGGGTGTGGACACACAGTCACTGATTGATATCACAATATTCTCTTTCTCTCTGTCACTGGGATTTCCCAGTTGAGCTCATCAGTCTGACTCTGACAGAAGGAAGGTTTCTTCCCTTTACTTGCTACTATCCTTGACCTTTGAGATAGCTCCAATCAACAGTGGAGCACATAATTGAAGTCTGCAGGAACCTTGCTTGCTGAGGAAGTCTGCTTAGGTGCAAGGCAGTGCTCAACCTCCCAGTGGAAGGGGAATGAACATAGTCTTCCTTCTGCAGTTCCAGAGGAAACCATTCTTGGCCTAGACACTTATCACAACAGATTGATGCAAGAGCTTACTTTTCCAACATCCCCATAAATCAGTATTTTTCTAAGTAAGATTTGTGGTATGACTCTCTTGCTTTAGAATTAGCTGGAAACACTCATCAAAAATGCAGATTTTTAGTCCTGACTGCAGACCTATGGATGAGAAACCCAGGGAATGTGGCTTAAGAATCTGCATGCTTATAAGCTCCATAGGTAAATGCAATGCACAGTGAGTTTAAGAAGAATTGCACTAAACCACCCTGTGAACCTCATCTATTTCAGACTGCATTACTCCATTCCCTAGATTTCATGAAAACCCCTTTAGGACACTTGACTTGCAGAATCTAGAATTTTTCTAGAACTTTTCAGGTAGTATTAAGGTCTATTCAAGTATCCTCAGAAGTGGATATAAATATGCATGCAAGTTCTGGCCACCATCTATTCTGACCCAAACCCCTGGATTCAATCGGGGAGCACCCAAACTTTGCCCCTGATTTGACATTTCCCATGGGACAGCAAAGGGGTTTACCTGGCATCTCTTGTGCAATAAATCAGCACAAATCTCAAGGCACCGCCCTGGAGAGAGGGCCTCCTGGCTAGCTGCCTGAGTCACAGCTCAATGGGATAAGCCCAAAGAAGCCTCAGGCGGGTAGAAAGCAGTGCAAGTGGGGCTGCCTCTGCAGAATCACAATGGAGCCAGTGTTTGCCTAAAGGCCAGACAATGACTCTGATTCAAGGGACAGGATGCCAAACTAAAGGGCGCTCTGGGTAAAGGGGAGGACCTGGGCCCCTTTCTTGGCTCAGTCTCTGACTGGAAATGATTCCACTTTTGTCTTTAATCCTATTTGTATTTTTTTTTCCTATATCTTTAGGAGCATAAATAAATGGCCATCCATTTCTTCCAGGGTAATCAATCACACCTTTTTCATATTTAACCCCCAAATTTAGACACTATCTATGCCAGCCTGTCCTTGCAATATATGAGCAAGAGATGTGCATTCTACAGATTCTGGAGCAAATGAAATAATCTCCTTAACAGTGGGTCAGAATTGACATTCAGGCTCTCTCAGCAGTCAACACTGAGCTCTTTCTGCAATGCCTCACTGCAGTGTATCACAGATTCACAGCTCTAGTCACTAGATATTTTAATTTCTACTCTAGGACAGAAACCACCATTTGATTTGTGAGCATTTAATGGATTATGTGCTTCCTACAGAGCCTTTCCTCTAAGCATCTGTCTTTAACAGTGTCTGAGAAGTCTTCGAAGTAGGTCAAATGTACAAATATGGTTCCTATATGGTGCCTGTTTATTCACTGAACAGAAAACCTACTATCTTCTCTTTCCAACCTGGAGCTGGGTGAATTATATTTAAGTTTCTAGCCTCGCCCTAAATATATTTCACTTTAAAAGGATGATTAAAGAAAGAAAATTTAATGCAGGCTATGAAAATCAACTTTAACATAAGGAGAAAAATGGCCCAATATTCTAGAGTAAGATGTAGATTTTTCTCCCTCTGATATAGATGTTTTGCATAAAATCAAATGTTTTTAGAAAGTATTTGACTTGGTTTTCGGTTGCTATTTTTGAAATTCTCCTATGAAATAGGAACAAGGCTTTTGAAAATACAATTGGCCAAATTAGAAGCGACTTCATAGAATTTAAAATGTAGTACACATTGTCATCCTTTCTGGGTAGAGAAAAATAATAAAGTTGACACTGTATTAAAAGTATATTGATGTAAGGATAACTGAAGAAATTCTACTAGAAAACAGAAGAAAAGGTATATAAACGAAAGATAAAGTATAGTTAGCATGAAAAACAGATCCCAGGATCTACCTTATCAATACTGTTGAGGAAAGAAAGCTAAAGCAATAATAAATGAAAATATTCTTGACTTTGCAAACAAAATCAACCACCTAATTGAGTATTTAATATATTTGATCCAAAATAATCAACAGCTATGAAAATATTGGCAATTAAAAATATTCAAAGGAAAAAATTGGCTAATCTTAAAAAAAGAAAGCTATTGACAAAGAGGAAAAATACTGGCCTTTCTTAGGCTTTCTCTTCACAGTAATGAGTGCCAAGAGGTGATGAAGAAATGTCTATAGAAATATGTAGAGATAAGATTATTACCTATAAATTCAGGAAAACTGTTATCTATTTGACATAACAGCAGAAAGATATTCTCAAAAATGCAAGAACTAAGAATGTATGTCTCCTTCACTCCTCCTGAAATTTCACTGAGAATGTTTACCGAATATCATGAAATGAATTCAAAGTAAGAGCTTAGGACAAGTAGGAGGAAAGAACTAGAAATAAATACTGACACCAGTTACACACACACACACACACACACACACACACACACAAAGTTATATATGCGCTTGTATAAAAAAACTGAAACGGATAATTATATTTTAAATTGTTCAGTTAAAATTACTGGAAATGGGGGAAAGTAGATAAAGAAGAACACTTGATTCCTTATTCCATTTAAAGGATAATAAAAAGTTAATGTTTGTTTTTTAATAAACGATCAATATGCTCTTCTGGTTGTCTATTATCAACTTGTTATCATTCTGTATGGCTGCAGAGAAGCCAGGAACTACCTCTCCTAGAATTGCCTTCCTGTGTGGTTCTGGGTTAGATTTTGCTGGGGAGAGATACTCCTGAGAAGACTAAAAGGAAAAGTCATTGTTCTCCTGGGACAGTTATGACTACAAAAGTGGTCAGTCTTGTGATTTTACAGTGGCTTCTCAATGAGTCCCAAGAATCCCATGCTTTAGACCTTCTCACTCAGATCTTGATGGTGGGTTCACTGACCTTCACAGCCCTGTTCTTCCAAAGTTGTGCCAGGCCCTAGTTCCTGTATTAAATATTTCATTCCTGGCTGGAATAATCTAGAGAGTTGCTTTCCTGAATAAATCCTGGCTGATACATTTGAATTTAAAAATTACTTCATAATTTACTCATAGAATTTAAAGCAGAAAGTCTAGTTTCCAAATCGCTGCAGAAGATAAAAGCAAACAAAAATACTATCCATATAGTGAAAGACAAAAAAAAAACTTGAAAGTAAACAAAATGTGAAGCATGAAGCAAGATGACAGGAGTAACACCAGGCATGACAGTTATGTCAACAAATGTCAACACTTTTAAACCCCTTTAAAAATAGGCAAAAACTCACGTTGGAGTAAAAGTAACAAAGCAATCCAAGGACTGCTTACCAGAGATGACTTAATATGATATTAAAGGTTGAAAATAAAAGAATGGGGTAGGGATATATCAGGCAAATGCAAACAAAAAGAAAACAAAAAAGGATTAACGGTAATAAAGATTAAACAGGATAATTCAATTGAAAAGATTTTTATACAACTAGTTCATGAATACCTTCTCATTGTAAAAACTTCAAGCACTACAGAATTAAAGAGAAGTAATTGTAAGCTCTGCTAACATTTTGGTGCTTATCCTTTCCATCATCTAAAAAGTACCATTATTTTCTGTACATCTAAGAAAACACTACCAGTTAAATTACAACATGCCAAAAATCTGTGAGAAACATTCCAATTTCAGACAGTAAAAAATCCCTAAATCTTACAATAGATTTATTTCTAACATATTTTTGTATAATTGACTTATTTTATATAATCTATTCACCTATCTATCTTCTGTGATTTTTTCTCTTCTCCTAATGAAATGACTTGGGAAATTTTTCTATTCCAGGTCATAATTATCTACGCCATCAAAAATGCCACATAAAATTTCATAATTTGAACATATCATCATTTATGTTTTCCTCTGAATGTTAAAATTAATATTTAGGCTTCTGCTTTTTTTTTGCAATGACAAACAATGCTGCAATGACCGCCTTTATACATTCCTGTGGAGCAATGTGTGCACTTCTTTTTTTTTAGAATAGGTAAGTTTGTGGACACATGCTCTTTCAAATATAAGCACCTTTAAAACTTGGGTAGATGCTAGCAAACTGTCTTCCAACAAGACCATACCAATTTACATTCCTATCAATACCTGCTTCCTCATCAAAATGGATGTTGTTATCATTATTTAAATTTTTGCCAGTTTGGTTATTTATTTTTATGTTCACTTTCTTGATTACCAGAGAAGTTGATCACCATATCACATTTATTGTTCATCACAATTTTTCTTCTGTGAATTGCATTTTTATATCCTTTGCTCATTTTTCTATTGGAGATTTTTCTTTCCTTTTCTTATTGATTTTTGGACATCCTTAGGGTTATGGATAATAGTCCACTGATCTCTTACATACCTTGCAATTATTTTCTTCCCTTGTGCTATTTCCATTTTTCACTTCATTTGATGAAGTCAGTCATATGGAATATAGAATATACATAATTCAATATGTCAACCTTTTTCTTCACAGATTTTAGCATTTGTGTCCGGATTAAAAATACTTTTAGATTCCAAATTATTTAAAGTATTCTCTGATATGTTCTCACAATAAGAAAATGTATTAAGTGTTGAAAGAGGTCTTTTTATAAGGCCATAGTCCTATTGGATTAGGGGCCCGCCCTTATGTCTCATCTAACCTTAATTGCCTCCCAAAGACCCTATTTCTACAGACAGTCACATTGGGGGTTAGAGCTTCCATATATGAATTTTGGAAGGGACACAAGTCAGTCTCTAGCATTAGGCTTATTATTGTTATTTCATAGTGTTTGAAGCTACTATGAGCAGAGAAAGAACTGTTTGGCAGTGCAGATTCCAGAGGAGGCATGGGGAAGAGTAAAAGTTGATCTCTGCCTATATCTTATTGAGTCTCGCTTATTCAATAAAGGTTTCATTATGTTTTACTCTCCAAAAAATGGCTACACCAATGTACATTGCCACCAAGAGTGTTCCTGTTTTCCCACAACGTTGCCATCTCTTTCATTTCTAAAATCTTTGCCGCACAGTGAGTGAAAATTTGCAACTTGTCTTTATTTGCATTGTCCTGATGGATAGTGAAGGTGAACATCTTTCATGTTGCTGCTTCATTCAGTTTTTCTCTTTCTGTGTATTACTTGTTTGTATCTTTTCCCATTTCTCCATTGGATTGGTGCCTTTTCCTTTTAATTCGTAGACTTTCTTTATATGTTTGGGATCCATATATCTTCTTCCATCTTGTACTTTATCTTTTCGTACTTTAAAAATGATGTCTTCTGATGTACCGAAGCTTTTCACTTTAATATAGCCATATTTATAACTCTTTTCTTCATGGTAGATCTCATCAAGAAATTCTTCCCCACCCAAGAACATAAAGATATTGTCATATAGTTTCTTTTAATAGATTTAAAGGCTTGTGTTTTACATTTGGGTCTTCAATCCTAGGAATTAAAGTGAAGTAGGAATATAATTTTATTTTTTACCTTTAGAAATCCAGTTGCTCCAACACCATTTATTGACTACTCTGTCCTTTCTGCACTTATTTGCTGTGTCTCCTCTGTTGAATTTTACCAAATCCCTTTCACTTGTGTTTGTTTCCAGGCTCTCTACTCTGTTTCTTCAATATATTGGTCTCTTCCTGCATCTATAGGCAACTTGCTTCATAACAGGGTGTGTGTGTGTGTGTGTGTGTGTGTGTGTGTGTGTGTGTGTGTGTGTGTGTGCGCGCGTGCGCGTG
>NW_011889021.1:914632-934990 GCF_000151845.1 Pteropus vampyrus | reverse complement strand
AAGTCTGTAGACCCTTTAAGAAAGAGGGGGAAAAGGATAGATGTTTGGAGGCAACTAGTAAGTAAGAAAAAAAAATCTAACACCATGTTGACAGCCAATAACCCTTAAGGAATGACAGACTCTCACTCACCCTGAAGAGGGCAAGTTGTCTTAATGTACATATCCCACACAAAAAAAGATGTTTATAAACAAACACCTAAGTTAGAAAGGAACTTACTGGGATAAATAGATTTGAATACAGTGTCCGGTTCCTGCTTTCTGAAGGGCAAAGGTTTAATTCTCTAACTCTATTATTTTCTCATCAATTTCTGCTCATTAGGACATAAGAGAAAGCTCCTCAGGTTTCACAAGTCCCTTCTTGGGTTCTTGAGGAAGAAAACAGTAAGTTGAGAGGGCTGTGTGAAGTAATCTGTTCTCTGTCCTCACCTTGCAATGAAAGGGAAACGTAACGCTGCCTCGCAAGTTACATCAAGAGGAAATAGTTCTCGTTATGTATGAAAGAGTGTGTGGTGGTAGCTGAAAAATAGATCTCGAGATTCTGGAGAATGTGCCCTCTGAGCTTTTGTACAAGTCCCAGTGGCCACTGGTATCTTAGCTTAGGTTCCCTTTTAACAGTCTCACTGTACAGATTGTTTTATACTCTTGACTTGCCTGACTACGGAAGATTAGCTTTTGTGACCTGGCAAATGAATAGTGCTGATCTTCCCTGATCCTAAATAAGAAAAATAAACCCATTTGAGGCAAAGATGACACAAAATTCTCATTAAAGTCCCTGGTTGAGCCTGACTCAGCAATGAGGCATAACACGAAATTGGGACAATCTGCTTCTAGGCCACCATGGCTCAGATTCTTTCTTAAGTGACCAGCTATCTGCAGTGACTATCATAGCAGCTCTACAATTTACATTCCAGATATTTAAGGTAGTGTTTTAAGACTGAGGACAACCATAGGCCCATGGCTTATAAGTAATCCACTTTCCTCGTGGCTGCCAGAGGGATCCAGTCTCAAATACAAATCTGATGAGAGTTGTCCGTGAGTTTCATCTAGTGAATGAATTGTGATCAAAGGTCACATTCTGGAGCCCTTGCATGCAAATGAGTCCCAGGTCTGTGTTTAGGCTGCTGTCACTGATTTGGGAAGACTGCATGGGCACGGAAGGCAGTAGTAGTGTCATAAATACCAGGTATTTATCATGGTTGCCGATAGCACGGTCTTAACTTTTCTGTCTTATAGCTCCTGCCAACCTCTCCAGTTTCCTCCTGTTCCAAAATTATCGAAGCCTCCTTTTAAGGTCAGCTCTACTCTGATTTTTACTGTCACACTTTTTCTGACTTGTCCAGGCTTCCACCTCTTCATTGCAATAACCAAATACTTATCTCAACAACCCCATGTTGATGAAATGATGTTTTGCCTTTCTGGTATGCCTACCAAACTTTAAGTTTTTAAGAGAAGCTACATAAACTATGTGTCCCTACCACAATTTTTGGCACATAGTAGACACTTAATAAGGTTTTGTTTTTTTGCTCAAATTCTTTTCACAGGCAGATGGGTACTGTGAGCTTTGCCTAGGGGCAGGGATCAAAGCAAGGCAAAGCAAGAAAAACCTCATAGAGAAGGTGCTGCTCAAGTTGACTTTTGAAGGGCAAGAAATGCTTAGCTAGACGAAATAGAAAAATGAGCTTACTGAGAAGAAAAAGCAGTATTTCCAAATGCACAAAGGCATGAAACAGCATGATGTATCCAAAAAGCTGCAAAGAGCTCTTTCAAGGAGGAGCAGAAGGTAGAAGGAGCACAAAGAGGCTGGAGAGGCTGTTCTACGCCAGATCATGAAGAGCCTTGTGAGCTAAACCAAAGACTCCAAACCTCATCTTAAAACTGAAGAGAACTGTTGAAAGATTGTCAGCAGGAGAGCAACATGGTGATATTTGAATTTAAGAAATGTCACTCTGGTTGCAGAGTAGATGATGACTTGCTGAAAGGAAGGCTGTAGGCACAAACCACATTTATTGCAATAATCCAAAGGAGAAAAGCTGAGCAGAGAGTGGTGAGGAGTATCTGATTGGAGAGATTTTTAGGTAGAAGCTGCAGGAATTGGTGTCTCTTTAGACAGTAGAGTTGAGGGAGGTATTTTGAATAACTCCAGCTTGGGTAACTAGGTAGAAAGTGGTGTCTTTCATCAAGATGGAGCCTCTAAAAGAGGAGCAGGTATGCAAGAAAAGATGGCAAGTTAATTTTTGGTATGCTTTCGCCACCTTTCTCAGGCTGTTGGAATGGGGTAGGAATATTACTATTCCCTGCAAAATAATGAGCAGCTTTTCACCAAATGCTAAGACCAATATCTTCTAGCCTCCAGTTGCTGATGAAAAGTCTTACGCTGGTCTGATTTTTACTCCTTGGTCTATGACTGTTTTATTTCTTCAGAAGTTTTTATAATGTCTTAGGTATGGATTTTTGGTTTTCGTCTTGTTCAGAGCTCACAGAGACTTTCAATTCTAAGTCTCATGACTTCCTTCTGTGGAAAAAAGTTCATGTATTATTTCAATTAATATTAATTCTCTCCCCCTTGGTTTTTTCTGGTCTCTCTTTCTAAAGCTCCTACTAGTTGGACATTAGACTATGTGAATTGAGTCCGTATGTCTTTTTTTTCCTTTATATTTGCTATAATTTCATATTTCTTATATTTAAGAGATTTTCTAGACTTTATTATCCAAACTTTATTTGAACTTTTTGTTTAGGTAATCAATTTTTTTTTTCATTTCCAAAATTTCGCTCTGGTTTTTCTTTCTTCATTGCATCTTTCTTAAAATAATTATTTTATAAATGTGATATTGTCTCAATTTTTTTCCAACAATACTAATTAGATTTTTTAAATAAGTTTTCTTCTGTTTTCTAAAGTATGTGTTTCCTTCGAAGTATGTTTTTTGGTAAATCTTGGCCTTTCTTTTTCATGTCACAATCTTAATCACCTGGCTGTATGATGCGCAGTCCTCACAGAAAACTGATGACAAACTCGAACTGAGTACTTGAGGAGAGTTTAATAAAGAGATTATTTATAAAGGTGTGAGAAAGATTGAGGGAAACCAGTGAGGGACAATGCAGCATCTTGGGGTAGCAACTGCTGGAAGCTACTACCTTCTGTAGGCCAGGAAAAGTATGAGGAGGAAGTCATTACAGGAAGCCACAGAAGGTAGCTGGTTAAGGAGAGCTGCATGTATGAGTTTTGGTCTCTTGAAGGATATAGCCAATTCTGAAGGGAGAGGTGGAGAGAAATGAATAGCCTGATATCACTGTTCTCCCTTCCTTTCATAACCCACTAGTACTTCCCATGACATTACCCAACAGGAAGCTGGAGGAGAAGGAAGCTGATACATTCACATGCCAGCCTCCTGGGTACACAGCAGGGAGGGGAAGGGCGGAGAGTGGATCTGGAGGGACAGGCAGAGGTAACTGTCACAGTTGTGTTCCTTAGTTAGCTGTTCACATGGAAAGTCCATCCAACAGAAGACTTGGAGTCCTAGTGTATATGATGGGACTTTTGAAAAATGTTTTCTTTAAGGCAGGGAACCTGTTAGTAAACTTCGGAACTCCAAAATTGCAAAATATGGAGGATGTTACTATGGGGATTTCCCCTTAACTGCCCTAGATCTTCCTGGATATATGGCTCACACTTTTTTCCTTGAATGTCTTAAATAGATATTTCATTTTTTACTGGTACGGAGCATTGCTGTTGAAAAGTCTGATGATAACCTTAGTTTTTATTCTATGCCAAAAGAATCGTTTCTTTTTCTTTAAAGGCTACTAATTACTAGAATTTATCTTGGTAATGTTTGTTCTAGGTCGGTGTTCTTTAGTATGTTGTGTGTTTTCAATATGTTACATATCCTTTTTTTTTTTTTGGAAAATTTTATTGAATCGTAGTTTTTAATATTTGTTGTATACTTTTGCTTTGTGTTCTTATTCAGGGACTCCTATTACCTGCATGTTAAATCTTCTTTATCTTCAAACATTTGCCATTTTCTTTCTAATTCTCTTTCTCTCTTAATTTCAATTTAAAATGATCTGTTTTGGTTATTCACTCTGGTGTTCCTTCTAGTTTATTCTTCATTTCTAAGCATATTTTTTCCTTCTAGTTATTTTTCCTTTGAGTGTTGTCACCTCATTTCTGAGGTTTTGAATTCTAATTTATGTTATTTTTTCTTGTATGGTTCTTGTTCGGTTCTCTTCCTGTCCTATAGCTAATTCTGAAATAAAAAGTTACGATTTTTATCTTTTTTTATGGGTACATCACTCTAGTGTTCTTTCGGTGTCTGTTGGGATAGTACGGTTGTTCTTGTCCTTTTTCTTGTAACTTTGTATTACATTTGACCTCAATAATTTTCGGTTGCTCATTTTAATGTAAAATTAATTTTCCTGAACTTTTAGAATAGGTCATACTTCAGGGTAGCTTTATTTTCTGTGGTTCTCTTGTAATGAAGAAAAAAGCAAATCTAAATCTAGAAAAAGTATCTATTGTACTTAGGATAAATCACTGTTCCTCCACGATGGAAGGAATCCAGAGTAACCAGTTGTCCCCGGGATAGAGTACTGTATTAGGAGTTTAGATTTGGTCACTGCTACCAGCCAGTTGAATACTTAGCAGCAGTCAGCCAGCCTTGGCAAGAGCAAATCCATTTTGCTGAGTCCATCACACCCTTCATCTTTGCAATCATGGTGACTTTGCTTATAAACCCATTGAGAAGGCAACGGGATGGCTAGAGAAGAGGTTGAAGAACATCCACAGGGCAGTTCTTCTTGTCTGCCTAATTATCTACATTCTTACTGATTACTTTTTATGCCATAGCATTTTCCTTGATTAAGACTCTTCTGATTAGAATTCCAGCTCTAATGCCTAGTACGAGAACCACGCTAATTTTGCCTCTGGTCGTTGCGTGCTGCTACGTGGCTTCTGCTACCCTAGGCTCCTTGTCCCATATTAAAATTAGGAGGTCAGTTTCAACTGTAGCACTTCTTATCACAGAGCCCACTATAGTGTTGTTCAAGGACCCTGAATTTCCTTTCACTAACACTAAAGGGTAAAAGTTAATGGAAAACTATAGTAACTTTATAAGGCAGAACCACCAAGGCCAATACGTATATACATATTAATAATTAAAATTAAAAATTGCAACAACAATAAGATGCCATTTTTCGCCTATGAAACTGACAGATGTGCTTTTACTGAAGCCCCATGTTGGTAAAAACATGGGAGTCTTACATACCACTGTGCAAATGGAAACCTGAACAACCTTTTTGGAAAGCAACTTGGCAGCATTAAGAGCCTCAAAACTGTCAGGACGTTGATAATCTTGATAAATCAGTTTCACCCCAAGGAACGTATCCTAAGAAAATAATCAGATGCACAGAGAGCATCTGATTATTTATATACAAGAATTTTCATTGCATCATTATTTATAATGGCAAATTTAAAAAGTAATTGTAACTTCTGGCAATGTGGGGGTTAAATAAATTATGGTACATCTGTAATACATTGAAAAGTATGTTCTTGATCTGTGCTGTTCAATATGAAGATGGTAGATGCTAGCTACATGAGGCTATTGAATACTTGTCCCATGGCTATTCTGAATTGAGGTGTGCTTGCTATAAGTATGAAATATACTTTGGAGTTTTGAAGACTTGGAATAAAAAAAAAGAACTTAAAATATCCCCTTGGTATTTTTTATATTGATTACATGTTGAAATGATAATATTTTGGAGATGTTGGATTAAATAAAATATATTATTCAAATAATTCAACCTGATTTTTCTTACTTTTTTAATGCAGCTATTAGAAAATTTAAAATTAATACGTGACTTACAGCATATATCTATTGGACAACATTGTTCTTAGTAAAAATTACAAAATGGGGAAAAAGTATGTTTTCAAACAATATTATGACAGGAAGTTTTTATGGTTTAATATTACGTGCAAATCAGCATGTGAACTTATTATGGGGCAAAGTGACATCATGGGCCTCCTGATGAGATTATACCAAAAAGAACACAGCATCACTCAGGAAATATTCCTGCCTAAAATATATAGCCCGAATCTAATCAGGAGGAAACATCAGATAGACCCAAACTGAGGGGTAGTCTAGCCTGTACTCTCCAAATATATCAACAAAGTAAAGACAAAGAAAGGCCGAGAAACGCTATTAAAGGAATTTAATATCTAAATGCCACATTTTTAAAAAATGCTCTAAAGGATGTTCTTGGGACAATGGAAAAAACCCGAATATGGACTAGATATCATACTGTCTTAGTTAAATTTCCTGATTGAGAGCACTGCTCACAACTCCCCGGAGTGGATATTTCTAACTCTTTGCATGGCTGGCTGCTTTTTTATTATTTCTTATTACTCAGGTCTCAGTTCAAACGTCATCCTCTCAGTCCTTCCCTGACCACTCAGCTAATGCCACACCCAGCAAACCCAGCCCCACCCCAGTCGTCTTCACTTCACTCTCTTTTATCATCTTCATAGCACTTAACATTCCTGAAAATATCTTGTTCATTTATTTGCTCCCTTATTTATTATCAGTTCCCCACTTCTAGACTATAACTTTTATGGAAGCAGAGAATTTCACTTGTCTTATTTATCGCTATAGCCTTAGTCTAAGACCTGACAGAGAGCAGACAGTCAATAAACATTTGTTTTAAAATGTGTATCTATAATCCAGCCCTTCTCAAGCTTTCCTCCTAAAGTTTCTGTCTATAGGGACAGGAACAGCCAATCCCACAGGAAGATGGATCCGAAGAGCTCACAGCAAGCCAAAAGTTAATATGAAATAGTTCTTATTCTAAAAAGTCAAGGTATTATTTTTCTATCACTGTATAACAAATTACCAGAAACGCAGTGTCTTAAAACAGCACAAATCTATTATCTCAGTTTCCATGAGTCAAGAGTGTAATGTATTCTAGCTAAGACCTCTGCTCAGTCTCATAATGAAACGAAGGTGTCAGCTGTCCATGTCCTCCTCTGGAGTCTTGACTGGGGAAGGGTATGTTTCCAGGCTCCTCCTGGTCATTAACAGAATCCAGTTCCTTGTGGTTGTTGGACTTAGGTCTGTTCTGTCGCTCTAACTGTAGACCAGTTACTTCTCTTAGCTCCTAGAGGCTACTCTCAGCTCCTTGCCATGTGTTCCCCTCCACCTCAGCAATGGCTACGCCCCCACTTCCCTGTACATCAAATCCGTCTCACACTTTGCTACTTCTCCTTTTGCTACTAGCCAGAGAAAATGCTTTGCATTTAAAGGGCTCAGGTGATTACGTTAGGCCCACCTAGATAATTTCTCTATCTTCAGGCAAACTGACTTTATAATATAACCTAAATCCAGGAGTAAAATCCATCATATTCACAGTTCTGGGGATTACTCAGGGCACATACACCAGGGCTAGAAAATCTTGGGGGACATTTTAGAATTTTTCCTGCCACAGTCAAGTTCATTTTTCTTTCTACTTCATTGTGTATGTATTTGTTTTGATAAACATTTATTTATATTTGTATATAAATATTTACATTTCATGTTTAAATATATATTAATATGTAAACATCTATAATATAATTATATCATAATAATTATAACTAATTATTATATTTTATATTAAAATTGCTTTATACGTTATATAAATATATATTTATATACAAAAATATTAATGTATATATCAAAATATATATTTGTATGTAATTTGTGTAAAACAATATTCAAATAAAATTAACTGGCTAGGAAAATGTAAGATGGCTTCCCTGTGACATTATGTACCAGCAGGCTCTGGGAATCCCTGAGGCCACGAAGACTCTCTACACTTTTTCTCTTTCTCCCCAAGGAAGAGTGGTATCAATGCCCCACAGGCCAGAGGCCAGAAGCACACTCCCTAGCCCCAACTGTCCAGTCATTCCACTTCAACAACTCTCCCTCCCTTGCCCTAATTTCCTCCCTACCTACTCTCAATCTATCTTCCATCTTAGTAGATTTCCACTCTGACCTACAAATTCAGTTACCCTCATGTGAGCTCTCACAACACTTATAAATAACTGTAACCTAAAGTGATCCATTTTTTCCATAAGTATATTTGCAAAATGCTATTGTAGTAGTAAGAAGTACCCCTTAGCCAAGGGCAAGAAGGAAGAGGAGCAGGGGACGTGTTTTATTGGAAGGGGCTCCCAGGGGCTCTTCGAGGCTGGGTGGGCTCACATAGCTATAGAGCGAGGAGAACTTCTAGTGGGAACACAGGGTCCACAAACATTCTGGTTTTCCTCTGGGCACATGGCAAGACTGTATCTTCCTGCTACTGTTTTAGAACTAGGTGGGGAAACAGAAGGGGGAAAGGAAGTGTGGGAGGGGGAGGAAACGTGAAAAGGAAAATAGTGAGAAATTTTTCTCAATCTTTTTTAGACTGTAAAAAAAGAAAATATCTGTGAGGCGTGTGGTGCTGGTGATGTGAGGAGATAGTAGTCTAGGATATGTGTGTGAGTGCACACGAGAGGGAATGTGAGTGTGTGTGTGTGCGCTTAAGTGTGAGTGTGAGTAACTGTAGATAAGGGTGTTTGTGTATATTTGTCTCTGTGTATGTATATGTGTGTGATGAGTGTGTATGTGTGTGTATGAGTGTGTGTTGGGGCATGCAGGGTGGAGGGAAAGAGAGAGAAAGAGAGAGACAGAGGCTGGGCAGCCAGAGAATATTTAAAAGTGGATCAAGCAAGAACCAGGCTGACTAGGAGGCAGCCTGGAGTCCCTTCAGTGCTGAGATTAGTCAAGACATCTGTCCTGCTCAGACCATTGAAGGTACCAATGGAAGGTCTGGGTCCAGGTGTTATTGCTCAAGTTGTATGTTCTTTAACCTCATCCCTCTCTGTGAGAGTCCAAGCCAATAATAAGAAGGATTTCCAAGGTTCCCACTATCTCACTACAGAGGCAGTTTTGCTAGGATTAGGGCTTGTCAAGCTACAGATCTATTGGGTCCAGAGTTGTAGAATGTATTAGGACTTCTTCTAAGCCCTTTGGATCCCATCAATGACACTGGCTGTCACTGCGATTAAAAATTGACTCTCGGAAAGAGAAAGGGATCCCCCCAACCCTTCCCAAGACCAGGCAGGGAGCCTGTAGCCCAGTAGGAATCCTATGGGACTAACCCTAGGATTGTTTGGAATCAGGAGCATGTCTCAGGTAGAGCGATTGCCCCAACACCTCACTTACCTGCATGTGTTCTGACCTGAATAACATAGTCTATAATTAACTATGCTGATTATATTGGCATTAGCAAATCAGCTAATCAAGTCATAGGGTGATTAGTTGTAAAACAAAACAAAACAAAATTCCTAGGCTTGCAAATTCTTTAGCTCTTTATTGTAGCTTTTACTTCCACAGTTGCCTAGCCTGGCATTTTGACTTGCCCTCCAACCAACCTAGAGAGAAGACTCGTGTGGGTGATCAGACACCAGAAGGAGTAAGAGAACAGAGACGGGGAAGAGAGGGTGGGAGGAAAGGACGTGACCAGATGTTACGTTTCCGAACAAATAATCTGGATATTGCCTAAGCTGCGAGGATCATGAGATGAGAAACCAAGAGTCTCCGATCAGCAAAGAGAGTGAAAGAAAGGGAAAAAAGGGCCCCAAAAGATCTGACTCTGGGACAGATGGATAGTTTTGTGATTTTCTCTGATACTTACCATTCTGCACTGAACTTGAAGCATTTTGCGTCCTTGACAACAGGGAGAGGAGGGAAAGGAAGTAAGCCCAGACCTGGCAAAGAATGTGCTATAGAGAGGACAACCAAGAAAGGTGACCTTCCCTCTGAAGCAGCCCAGAGGAAAGCAACCGGGCAATGCAGGTGTGACCCACGCAGTCCTGATGGAAGGTTATTAAAGAGGTTGCCAGCTCTGGGCATGGAGGAGCTGTCTGGTGCCCACAGAGGAAGTGTCAGGGGTCTCATGCTACAGAGTGGGAGAAGTCGTCTTCAGCTCCATCTCCAAAAAGGAAGTGACTCTTTCCAATTAAAAAGGGATACACCCCTTTCCCATTGCCATGATGTGTCCCCAAACATAGAACAGAGACCAAAAGCCAGCAAAGAGCTGGCAAGAGGCAGCATCACACAACTGTCCTGGGCATAGCAAACAACAGTAAGGATACTTTTCTAGTTGAACTGAGTTTCTGAAGCATGAATTTCCCTAGTACAGGCTCTGAACTAAGTAAGTCAAAGAGCAGCGAGGGACACACAAGAGAGGAGAGAGGACAGTCCTCTCCTCCTCCCATGTAGCCCTGGGATACTCCAGCAGTGGGAAGCTGGGCCCCCTCGCCTCCCCTCTGCAGGTCCTAGTGATTCTCACCTAGGCAAGATTTGGGTCATTGGCCTCAGCTTCCTTGTCCATAATCTTGTGACCTGGTGACAGCTGGATCTCGTTCTGAGTACCACTCTTCTCTTACTGACTTCATGCATACCTGCCTCAAAGCATTTCTTTCCCCTTTGGATCACCACATTGTAGCAATCTAAAAGACTGAGCTTCATCTTCCTCCTTCCCAAAGTCTTGAATCAAACCCACTGCCTGATATTCCACCCTGTCCTCAATCCTAAACCCTCCATGTGCTTACCTATCTTCTTCTCAGGGTTGGGTGTTGATTTTCTGCCTCCCTAAGGTTTAGCCACTACCTGGATCCCTACTGCTCTTTATCTCCCAAGTCCTGGGTGCCGACCATTCCTGAAATGCTATGTTTGTGCAAATTCTCACCTCCAGAGGAACAAAGGCTCCCTCAGGCCCCAAACCCTCAGCTCTCCTCAGCTTCTCAACCTGAGCACCCCCATGCTACCCCAGTTCATGAGTTCATCTGGAATAAAGCAGGATGTTTACCAGTGGCCTCCACCTCTCCCATTTGTAAGCCTGGGATTGCGGTTTCTAACTCAGCTTTGGATTTGAGGGTGAGACTCTGGTAGTGGTGTCTCCCATGCTCTCTGCTCCAGGTCTTCTTTTATGCCGATAGACCCAGCAACCACTGGACTGGAGAGTGTTCTCAATATCCATGTGTCTTCCGTTCCCTATCACATCACAGCTGCCCACTCCTCCTTCTGTGTTGACCCACTCCAAAGTAGGCCTGTCTGCCTACGTTTTCTTTCCTTAATTTCCACGTAGGGCCATACCTCCTCCCTGGGCCAGGGGCCCTGCTCTACATCTCAGCCAGTGGCCGAGGCCCCAATTCCTGACCTAGATTCTGAATCATCCTCCTCGAGGCTGAAGTCTCTTTTCCATCCTCCTGCCTGTTGCTCCATTCGCATACCCTTGGCTTAGCTGGTTAGCTCTACCCCAATCACTTCCCAGGCTGAATCTGAAAATTGTCTGTTTGCTGCCATAGTCCTTCTATTCCCTTTAGGGTTGATTAAATCACTTCAGTTGGATTCCTGAGTCTCTGTAGTAGGACAGTTTCTGCAACCTCCAGGCCACCCAGTTGAGACACATGGGTTTCGGAGAATCCAGCGCATGCTAGTAGTATGACCTTGGGAAAGTTAAAATTTTTATGCCCCAGTTTTCTCAAGTGTAAAATGGAAAAACCAGACCTACTTCACAGGCATGTTGTGAGGATTAAACGAGGTAATACATGTGGGGCACCTAGCACAATGCCTGACACATCGTAAGTCATCGGTACGAGGCAATCATGAAAGTATTTAAAGTAATGGATAAAAAGGATATTCATTTCTTATCACTCGGTTTTGTGTTCACATAGTTCTTATTGCTCCCTTCTCCTTGCAGCTCACACTGTCCCCGACTAGTATTCAGGACCCAAGGGGGATTCTAAAAGACTCTGAGGTAGGCAGGACAGAGCCTGTGCTCCCTGGTACTGGGCAACATGGTCTGGGGGTCTGGCCCAAAGGTGTAAATGTTGCTCCACACTCTAGCCTAACAGCTCTCGGCTTGAGCACAATCCAGGGAAGAGGAGAAGGGAGGAAAGCTGATAGAAGGGGAGGGAGGACCCAGGGCATGAGAATGGGAACACCCAGCAAGGGGCCTCACTGCAAATAGGGTAGAGACAAACCTAAAGGCTCTTCTGTGCTAAGACAAAGTGGACTTGACAGCACACCCAAAGCCAGGCTGCTCCTCCACCTCCTCTGTTCCACATTTTTGAGACCCACAGGCAGGGCTGGGCTGGGAAGATGCTGCTGTTCCAGCTTGATGGTATCTGCCCAGCACTCAGCCACCTTCATCAGCCCTCCAAGGCTTCACCAGGCTCTAATTACACTTCCCATCAAAAACATATTTCACAGATGGTGATGGTAATGGTGATAAGAACAATTATCACCTTGACCTGTGGCTCTGATCCTGGCCTCTCAAAGCACAGTGCTCCCCTTCATCCTGAGGAAGACAGGTAGAAGGGACTTGTCAAGTCATTAATACTGAGGCAAACAAGGACACAAAGCAGGTTCCCAAAATCTCCTTCCTCTGGCCTCAAGAAGGTCATCTTAACTATTGCCATAATGAGAAGCAGGAGAGGACCTTGCCTGGAAAGGAATTGGAAGATTTGAGTTTAGCGGCTGGTTCCGCCTCAGATTCTTCATTTAAGACACCAAACTAAACTAAAAATGGAGACACTCACTCTCACCATCATCATCACCATCAGCAACATCATCCCACAACTGTGGGGTCATCCCAATGCACACAGTTGTTCGTACCTGCTCCAACAATGTCTCCTCGGTGCTGCTCTGGTTCAACAAATCTTCATGGACTGAGGCTGGAAGGGAAAAAACCATGGTCGAATGTCATGTCACAGACTCTCCTACCACTCAGAACCTTTGGAGCCATATCAGCCTGGACGCAAGATGATCGCCAGCCTGATTTGGGTCAGCTGTGTGAGGAGGGTACAATTAGCTGTGAATGGGCTTCATAAAACCACACAGCCTGTTAGTACTCTAATGTGTACTCCCCGGAATCACTTACTTGAGAGTCAAGATGGGTTTCCTTGAGCCTCACCTGTGTTTCCCAATCAAGGGAACCCTCTGTTAGAACTGAAGCTCCATGGGGGCATGGAGCTTTATCTCTTTTGTTTACTGCTGATCCACAGTACAGAGCAAATAGTAGACAGTCAATAAATATCTGATGAGTGAGCGAATGAACGAAATTCTCCACTTCACAAGGTCAGGTCCGCAAGTGTCAGCCTGGAGCCATGCTTGCTATAGAACTTTGCATCCACTGTCTACTCTAATTGGATACACTCGGCCCCTGCTTAATATCTCTTTGATCTTATGGACCTTAACTTTACATAAGAACCACCAGAAGAACTTCTAAAAAAAACCAAACAACTAGTGCCTGGACCCCACTTTCAAAACTCGGCTGGGAGTAAGATCTCGCATTGGTATATTTTTGAAATACCAATTAAACATTGGTAATTTTAACATGTAGCTGAGCCTGAGAACGGCAGGCTCTAGGCAGAGAGGAAGGACAGAAGAACAGAAAGAGAAAAGCACATTTTGTAACCCTATTAGCAACTTTCCCCAACAACACACCCTGCAGCCTTTTCCTGTCACCTCTAAACTGGCAGGTGACCCTCTCTGGAAAGTCCCAACTCCATGTTTCAAGCCTAATTATCTTCCCCAGTATATGTTTGTACCAAAGGAAAATCATGCTTCCTTTTCACACTTAAGCTGGTCTTTTTCTGCTCACTCTTTTTGTCGTACCTGAGTGGGTGACTTCAAGCCACTCTCTCACCTTCCAAGTTCAGAAGGGGACAAGGCTGGGAGTCTCTATACTCAAACATACCTCCAAACTCCAAGGGAACAAAAGTCACTTTCTCCCAATAACTCAAATAGACCCACAATTTTTGCTGCTCATCAGTCCTTTTTTTTTTTTTTTTCCCCAATCTCAATTTTGTCAGTGTCCCTTCACTTAGTTTGGGTGATAGAAAGGGAAGAGAAATACCACAGCACTCTCTGCTAAGCTGACAACTCCTTACCTCAATAACTCTCCTAAAGAGCTCCATTCAAATGTCTTGTTTTCTGTATAAAACTAGAAAGGTTCATGGTTACTAGACCTATTTTTGTTAACCTCTGAGAAGTCCTGCATGGATCTGTTTAGCATCTCTCTAGAGTATGTGAGTACTTCTCACTTACGTCTTTGACTTTAGGGCTTCCTTGCCAAAAATTTTGGATCAACAGGAAGAGTTCTATTTAACAACATTTTATGCTACCAAATGCAACTCCCTGGTTTCTTGTTTGGGGCCTCCGAACAAGGAAAGGCTGTTGGTAATAACAGTGCTGATCTGCCCAGATCTTATTCCGTGATTATATGCTGGTTGTGTCATGTCCGTAGTTACAGACATGGGACCCACAGTGATTCGAGTCTGGCAGCCACTGCTGGTCTGTGTCACACTGGGCACTGCTCTGAGCTGAAATGCTGCTGCTAGACTTCTCAACCACATAGACTATTACGGTTCTATTATTCTAACATTTTCTATTCTTAATAGCTAATTGTCTCATTATAAATACGTTGGAGGTGTAGCTCTCTTTTTATAATAGATTTTAATAGATCTTCTGGATTTAGCCAAAAAAAGGAAGGAAAGAAGGAAGGAAGAAAAAGAATAGAAAGAGAAAAATGTTGTGGGCTGAATGCTGCCTAGAATCCTTTCCCAATTATTCAGAAATTTATCTCTCCACAGTTAATTATTGTGTCACCTTTTCAAATGTCTACCGACTACAGCTCCTATGTGGCCTACTTCATGTCTCATGGGAGTTTTTCTGATTATATATCATGCTTACTTTTCTGTGGGTTACAAACTTTGGCTTTTCTTTCTCTATTTGTCCTCTCTATTCCCTGCTTCTATGCTTTCTGCTTTCTTTGTTTCTCCTACTCGTCCCTCAGTTATGCTGGAGACCCTCAAAATCGAAGATGTTTCTGAGCCCTGATCAAAAGCTCAAAATGGTTGTCTCGGTGGCTCCAAAATGCTCTGTGGTCTTGCTTCTTCTGGCTGGATTGGGGACCCAGCTTTGGCCTACTTATATGCCGTAGTCACTTTGGCAAAGGCTACTGATGTCCCACCCATAACGTCTCTACGCTTCGCATCTCCATGCCTGCCAGCCTACTTAAACTGCAGCACCTGGCCCCTGTGCCTGGGGGTTTTCTGCAGCTACTGAGCACACCTGGAGTGGGTCAGGTGCTAGAAATTAACACCCTCCCTTTCCCCCAGGAGCAGCTCTCAACCAAGGACTGTTGGGAGATGGTGACTAAAGAACCCATCTCCCTGCTTCTTCAGTGGGACGACACCAAAGTGCATATTTTACACTGGCTCCCAGACTCGCTCAGAGGGGTGAAGCTCAAGTTGCCACACCTTCATTGGCTGCCTTCCCTTCCCTGTTAAACTTTTCTACTCCCCTAGCAGTCAGTATGCTGTCTCAGGGTGTGCTTCTAGGGGAATCCAGACTAAGAAAGGTGCTGAGCCAGAAATGAAAATATCGTGGGCAGATTGGCAGGACCAACAGATGCCGAGTCTGGACTGTATCTCTAGTTGTAAGGCTATGTATAGACCGGGCATCTTTAAGAGAGCAAACCTAGAGGCAGACAGCCAGGAAAGGGTAAAGAGAATTTACGCCTCTCTCTGCTCCTCTTTCTCCTTCCTTTTCTCTTTTACCTCCTTCCCCTCTTTCTCCACTGCCTCCCACCTTTAGAGTATGACCCCAGACTCTGTAACTCTGCCCACTTTACCTCCTTTCATTGCTCCCAGCTGTGAGCTGACCTGGACGCGGGTGTCTCTCCCCCTTCTCTGCCCTGCAAATGGCCCTGAGAAGCAGCCAGCATGCCATCATCCGTGAGCACAGTCCAAAGTGCCAACCTTTGTCTCAGGTCTTTTGGAAGGAAGTCAGCAAAATGATTCACTGATGAAAGAATCTGGTCTTAGGGAATAAACCCAAAGTCGAACCTAGGCATTTTTCCCCGCTTCTGGATGATGGGAAACCTCTTATCTGTCTGTCAGCTGTGTCAAGAAAGTGACTAACTTGTTATTTAATTTTGGCAGAAGTGATTTAAGGACTTTAGATAGAGGCCAGTAAAAAATGGACACAACAGCAGTAATGGGGGAGAGGAAAGGTGGTGCCCATTCCTCCCTCCAAGCACATTGGAATCACATGGAGCTGCTTTTTAACTCTGCATGAGTTCGTGCAGAAACCCCACAAGAGTTCTAAGATGCACTCTGACTGGGGTGTAGGTGACCTGAGAGGCTTGCTACTGCAGCAAAATCACAGCCATGGAGAGCCATTATTACTGACTGCTTGACATTGTAGCCCTTAAGGGTATGGGATGAAGACAAAGGTTGAGAACTGTGACAGTTCTGCCTTAGACCACTCCTCACGAAGCGGTGTTGTCTGATAACCACTTACTGCATATGTTCTTCCAGGGGAGGGGAGTCGTACACTGACTTCCATTTCTGCTCCCACGATGAGCCTGGGGGTGGGGGGCAGCTGGTAGGAGGGTGGGCTCTGCAGCTGTGGGGCTCCTGGCCCCATCTGCATGGGGTGGATCAAAGCATAGCTGTCCTCAGAGCTCAGGAGCTGGAGGGATTTCTTGCCTGCACGTTCTGCCGACACACTCGAATTTTCTGCCAGGTAGAATGATTTATTTGTATGTCTTCATCGAGGGCAATTATGTTTTAGCACCTTCCTGGGCATGCTGGGTGATCTCATGAGTGTCTCACTTGGAGAGAAAGTGAGAAAAGCAGCCTCCCTTCTCCTGTCTCATCTAGAAATTCCCTTCTTTCTCTGGCACCTTCACGGAGATGAGGAGCTTGCCTTTTTCTCTTGAGAGACACTGATTCACCTATAAAACTCATCCAGGATGATATTTAAAAAGCACCTCCCTTTTGGAAAGAATTTTTGTTTAAAAAAAAACAAAACAAAACATTTCAGCTCTCTTGCTTTTTTAAATTAAAACAAGTAGCACAAAACTTTATTCAGTAAGTGAACCTAATACAATGTCTTAGATATCCAGATATAAATAGTTGGGTTGGGGAAGAGGAAAAAGGGGAGAAAGGAAAAGAGACAGGAGGACAGAGGACGAGCCCTGGCAACAGAAAAGAATCCACGGAAAATAGGGGGCAAGAGACAGTCAGGGAGACGACTGAGAGGAAGGAGAGATGGAGGCAGCAGGTAGGAAACGAGGAGATGGGCAGGCGCACAGCACGGTGGGGTGTGTGGCAGAGGAGGAACCACAGGGTAGAGGAAAGAGCAGGAAGCGGGAGGTGGGCAGAAGGCACAAACCCCTCCTAAGGCCTCATGGTCCTTTCCCCACTCACCAATTTCTTTATTGGATGTGTGTATCGGTATGTGGAGTTTTTATCGACGTGTGTAGGATAAGAGATAAGGAACGTAAAGACTCACTGTGAGCTATAAAATGATAAACGGGAGTTGTTACTCTGGTTCTTTTGCTCTTACTCTCAATTTTCTGTCTCCTCTGCTCCCTTCTTTATATCACCCCCTTTGAACAGATCTTCCCCAAGACTTGTCGTTTGCTCTTTTTAAATCCTCACTTCTCCTTTACTTCCTCTCTCGTCTATAGACTCAACCATCACGCATAAGCGATGACTCTCGAAATGACATCTCCAGCCCCATGTTCTCTCTGGAGCCGCAGACTGGTTTTGCTGCCTGTGTGCCTCAGTGGCACTTCAGATCCAACGTGCCCGATGTAGCATGGATAGGATGTCTTGGCTTGTCCTCGGACTGGACCTTTCTTCTAGAGAAGTGGAAAAAACACCTTTTCTAGATAGACAGACTTGGTTTCAAATCCTAGCAATGCTGTAGATGTGCTGCCTCTCACTGATCTTCCGAGTTTCAGTTTGCTCACCCATAGAATAGAAATAATAAAACCTGACTGAAAAATAGGATGAGGCCTCACAGCAATGAAAATATTAAATGACAGCATAGGGAAGTGAGGCCGAGAAGGCACATCTGGGGCTACAGAGTCTGCAGACACTTCTCAAGCACCAGTGAGTGAAGGGCTGCGGGAAGATGATGTTCCCCTTGGCAGAGTGGCAGGCCTAACTCTAGCGAGTCGGCAGAATAGGTTAAGAGCACAGACTCAGGAGCCAAATCTTGGCTTTGCTACTTACTAGCTGTGCTGCTTTGGGAAAATTTCTTAACCTCTCTGTGCTTCAGTCTTCTTGTTGGTAAAATGGATTGTCATGAGGCTAAATCATCAGAGAGATAAATTCATGTGGGCTGCTTGAATAGTGCCTGGCATGAAGAAAGTCCTATACAAGAACTTTATTTAACAAAAGATACGTTAGCTCTTAGTGACACTATTTATCATAAGTTGCATGTTCATTTCTTACTCTGGAAGTTTTTGGGGCCCTGTGGCAGCTAGAAAACAAGGGGCCTGAGGACAGTTCCCACTGTCTTATGCCAAGTCTTGCTTCACCTTCCTTCATTCCATAATCCTATCTCTGAAGTGAGACTGAGCGGGCTTTCACTACCCTCTGCCCCACCCCGCCCCTTGGAGCCCTGGTGTGAGCCGCTGCACATGCACCCAGGCCAGTGACATCACCAGGTGAGACAGATGTGCTTGTGCGGGCACGGACCTGACATGAAGGGACAGATGAAAAGTGCCTCCAGGTCCCAATTTCCGCTGCCCCAGATTACTCAGGCACGTGGCATCATGGGTCACTCCTGGCACTGTGGCCAAACAAGCAGGGGGCTGGAGCTAGGGCCTGCTGAGATAAAGAGAAATGGGTTCGAGGATGCAAGGATGAGATTGTGGAGGAGCTCCTGACCTGTGAAGGGGCTGACTTGGTCCAAATGGCAGTGAGAAGAGATATGAGCAGTTTTATTTAAGAATAATCTCTCCGGCTCTTGGGTAGAAAACAGAGTTATCGCAGGGCGGAATGGGAAATGAAGAGAGCAGATGTAGATCTGTTGTGGAAGGAAGATACAGAGACCTGAATCTAGGTGTTGACAGTGGGGAGGAGTGGAGAGTCTTGGCTGGCATGAGGTCTCCAGAATAATGGATGGGAAAGTGCTTTGTTGACTGTGACAAGCTCTATGGCTGTCAAAGTGTTGCTTCACATCTAAGAAACTCCACAAGGAAAAGAGCAAAATTGCATTATTTATCACTTTCTTTGACACAAAGAGATTGGATCTGTGCCAGGAGCCAGCAGATCCAGAGAGCAGGCAGATGCAGCCATGCCTTCGAGGTGCTCACATTTTATCAGGAGTCGGGGCAGGCTCTCTGGCCAAGGAAGCCCCATACTTCTTGCCTCAACCAGGTTCATGCAAGAACCAGGGAGGACCTGAGCCTTCCCCAGGATAGGGAACCTCCGAGTCAGGCCAGCCTGAGATTCTGCCCTCTCTACTCCTCGCATCCTTCCTCAGAGTACTGGGGTGATATGTAGGTTCAAATCACAGTTACTGTCTTATCAAGACATTTGTCAACTGGTTGCTTCATCTATAAATCAGTTGATGATAAGAGGAGGAATAAGTTAAGTGATAGATCAAAAGCTCCGAGCATAATGTCGCCCCATAGTAAGTGTTTAATTAGGTGAGGCACCATGACAATTACTACTTATTATTATATTATTATTACTATTGAATTCCCATCTGGCTGTTTTCTCTCTTTGCCTTTAATACCTCCAACACTCCCCAGTTGTCCTCCTCCCTCTAAGACTCATTTAAGACACAATAAATCTGCCCCTATATATACCAGAGAAATTAGTGGGGGTCTGAACAATTCATCATAGTTTCCATGTGTGTTGAGTCGACTGCCCTCTTTGAGTGAATCTATTCTACTGCCAAGGAAGGAATCAGAATCGGGAAGAAAAAACCTGTGGTTACTAAGCCTTGCTCAGCATCAGGCACATCACTGCACACTACCTGATGGAATCCTCACAGCCCTAGAAGGAGGTATCATTGCCCTCGCTTTACACAAAATGTAAAATGAAATATGGAGAGATCAGTTGGCATGACTAAAGGTCACACAGAAATAATCAGAGCATCTTTGTTACTTCTCCTACTACCATATGAAACATAACTAAGCAAATTCAACCATTAGCCAATTTAACATGTTAGGTAGAAGGGCAAAGCTCTCTATTGAGCTAGAATGCATGCTTTCTCTGGCCTATTCAGGTTCCATCAGCAAAGACACTTGTGGCTGTATGAGATTGTTCCTCCACAGTGAGATCCCATGCCATCTTCTGAATAGTGCCTGGTTCATCACAGACTGGCTGTGGGCAGTTTTTAGCCTTGGGGGATGCGGCTTCTCTCTGGGGTGCAAATGCTGAACATTAATTCAAGATGGCAGGAGTCTGGAGTCTAGGAATGAGACAATTCAGGTGCCCCTGAGGAAGATCCCAGTGGGACGCTGGCTGGC
>NW_011889021.1:910727-914582 GCF_000151845.1 Pteropus vampyrus | reverse complement strand
GAATTCCCATCTGGCTGTTTTCTCTCTTTGCCTTTAATACCTCCAACACTCCCCAGTTGTCCTCCTCCCTCTAAGACTCATTTAAGACACAATAAATCTGCCCCTATATATACCAGAGAAATTAGTGGGGGTCTGAACAATTCATCATAGTTTCCATGTGTGTTGAGTCGACTGCCCTCTTTGAGTGAATCTATTCTACTGCCAAGGAAGGAATCAGAATCGGGAAGAAAAAACCTGTGGTTGCTAAGCCTTGCTCAGCATCAGGCACATCACTGCACACTACCTGATGGAATCCTCACAGCCCTAGAAGGAGGTATCATTGCCCTCGCTTTACACAAAATGTAAAATGAAATATGGAGAGATCAGTTGGCATGACTAAAGGTCACACAGAAATAATCAGAGCATCTTTGTTACTTCTCCTACTACCATATGAAACATAACTAAGCAAATTCAACCATTAGCCAATTTAACATGTTAGGTAGAAGGGCAAAGCTCTCTATTGAGCTAGAATGCATGCTTTCTCTGGCCTATTCAGGTTCCATCAGCAAAGACACTTGTGGCTGTATGAGATTGTTCCTCCACAGTGAGATCCCATGCCATCTTCTGAATAGTGCCTGGTTCATCACAGACTGGCTGTGGGCAGTTTTTAGCCTTGGGGGATGCGGCTTCTCTCTGGGGTGCAAATGCTGAACATTAATTCAAGATGGCAGGAGTCTGGAGTCTAGGAATGAGACAATTCAGGTGCCCCTGAGGAAGATCCCAGTGGGACGCTGGCTGGCTGAGAACTAGGCACAAGGCCGATAGCCACGGTAAGACTTCATTTCTGAGTTATTCCTCCCTTGTTCTCTGTATCAGTGTGACTTCTGGAGACTGGGCTGCTGTCCAGCACCCAGCAACATTGCACAAACAGGGTGCACCTTTTCTCTGGCTTGTCCTTGGTCTCTTTATTCAAGGAGGAACTGGAGCCACACTTTGCAGTACCTGGTCATAGTATCTGAAGAGTAGCAGTTTACTACTCTGCCAGGTACTGTGGATACTATTGTAACAAGACAGAACACGGCCCCTGCCCTCTCAGGCTTAGTGAAGTGACATGAGATTTGGGGCAGGTGGACCAGGGCTCTCCTCCCAGCCCCAGTGTTTACTATCCAGATGATCTTACCCTTTCCTCAACTCTGTAAACCTCAGTTCTCTCAGGTGTCAGAAATGTGTAATGATACTTCCCTCATATGATTTAAGTGAGTGAGAGGATCTAATCAAATAAATGTGAAACCACTTTGCTAACCATACAGATCATATCAATCTTAGTTACTACAGTTAGTAATGTGACTGTTACTATTATTGCTACACTTTTCCACTCAGGAAATTTTCTCTGCCTGGCCTGCTTTTTGTACCAGTATCTAAGTAAAATATACTTAGTTCAGCAAGCTCTGACAACATTGACTGATCTACTGTGGATCATTAGCTGACTTTTCTTTTTCTTTCTTTTTTTTTGAGACATAAATTCACATACTATACAATTCACCCATTTAAAGTACACGATTCAGTGTTTTATAGTACATTCTCACAGGATCATATAATCATCACAAAATCTAATTTTAGAACATTTTTATTTTCCCTAAAAAAATACACTTATACTCATTAGCAGTCACTCCGCATTCCCTCCCATAACCCCACTCCTCACCATAAGCAACCAGTAATCTTTTTGCTCTATAGATTTGCTTATTCTGAATATTTCATAAAAATAGAATCATAAAATATGTGATTTTTTGTGTCTGACTTCTTTCGCTTAGCAAAATGCTCTCAAGGTTCATCCGCATGGTATTTTATTTCTTTTTATGGCTGAATACTATTCTATTACATAGATAAACATATCTTATTTATCCAATCATCAGTTGATAGACAAGACATTGGGTTATTTACATGTTTGAAAAAAATGCTGCTAGGAACATTTCATGTAGAAGTTTCTATGTAGACATATGTTTTGATTTCTCAAGGATATATATATATATATCCATATCTCTCTCTCTCTCTCTCTCTCTCTCTCTCTCTCTCTCTCTCTCTCTATATATATATATATATATATATATATATATATATATATATATATATATATATACACCTAGAATTGGAATTGCCAGGACACATGGTAGCTCTATACTTAATATTTTCCGGAACCGCCAGACTGTCTTTCAAAGCAGCTGCACCATTTTACATTCCCATGAACAGTGTACAAGTGTTCCTATTTCTCCATATCCTCACCAACACTTGTTATTTCTGTCTTTTTTATTATAGTCAGCCTAGTAGATGTGAAGTGATATCTCACTGTGGTTTTTGATGTCATTTCCCTAATGACTACTGATGTTTGACATCTTTTCATGTGCTTGTTTGGAGAAATGTCTATTCAAATCTTTTGCCCATTTTTAAATTGTGTCACTTGCCTCTTTATTATGAGTAGTGAGAGTTCTTTATATATTTTGGATACAAGCCCCTTATTGAATATTGATTTGCAAACATTTTCTCCCATTCTACGTGTTGCCTTTTCACTTTCTTGATGGTATTGTTTGCAGTACAAAAGTTTTAAATTTTGATGAAGTCAAATTATCTATTTTTTTCTTTTGTTGCTTATGCTTTTAGAGTCACATAGGTCTACTTCTTAAATGGGCCCTGCCTTTTAAAACATGTCTATTTATTTAAATAAAATTTCGATATTAAATATCTAGCACTAATTTCAAATCAGAAAAAAATATTAACAAATCACTTTTATAAACTTTAACAAGTTACAATAATCGAATAAAACAATCTGAAACCTTTCTACTATGCAAGAAATGGGGCAAGAATGGCATTTTCAAGCTGGCCAGATGGCAGTTGAGGTGAACAAAAAGAGGTGTGGGAGTTGCCTGGGTAAATAACTGGGGGTGAGGAACATTCTAAGCAGAGGCAACAGTATGTTCAAAGGCCCTGGTATCCTGCCAAACCTCTTAAAGAGTTCCATCAACTCCACAGGCCCTCCACGTGATATGTGGGAAGGGGTGGGTGAGAAAGGTGACCTAGGAATCTGGTCCCGGCCATGCTTGGCCCTTGGATGCAGATGCAGGACATGTAACAGCCTTGTTTCATTCCTTAACATCTCAGTGCCAGTACTTTTTTTAACTCTTTTCTCCCTTATAGCAAGTTCCCCTGAAAATACTTTGCATTGGGCTGACATAAAGTAGATATTCAGTAAATATTTGTGGAATGAATGAAGAATCACAGGAAGCAAAAATCTCTCCAGAATGATTCATTTGTTTCCAGAGGGGTTTGTTTTCAGGGTCCTCATGGACCCAGACTAATACAAAAAGGTCACTCCCCAGGAGATAAGGCAGGAAAAAGAGCATCCTGTCTGTCTGTAAGCTGGTTTCAGTAGTTCGAGACCCGCTCTGCTGTAGGAACTGACAAGATCCACAGGACGGGCAGGGAAAACATAATGGAGGCAGCTTGAGGGGCATAAGCAGAAAACAGAGATTGCTGTAGGGTGCTCTCTAGATTTCTGCTGATGGCAGCCTAAGAGGCTATGGGAGGGCGTTCTCAGGATGGGATCCAGGTGAGAACACTAAGGTCCAAGTCAGGAGGGTCAAGGCTCTCAGGGACGCAGGCAGTGGTACTACTCCAACAGGCCAAGGATGATGGGGGTAAGAGGGCAGGAGTCTTCTGCTAAACAATATGCACTGCCCAGTTGCTCAATTTCATAGTATAGGCTACTGTATACATATTCTATGAGTAGGTGGCATTGCTATGTCAGCTGTGCTGTGACCCAAGAAGCTTCCTGGACTCTTATTACACTCTGAATGAAACCTCCAAATGTTTGGAAAGTATAAT
>NW_011889021.1:908281-910677 GCF_000151845.1 Pteropus vampyrus | reverse complement strand
TTTTTTAACTCTTTTCTCCCTTATAGCAAGTTCCCCTGAAAATACTTTGCATTGGGCTGACATAAAGTAGATATTCAGTAAATATTTGTGGAATGAATGAAGAATCACAGGAAGCAAAAATCTCTCCAGAATGATTCATTTGTTTCCAGAGGGGTTTGTTTTCAGGGTCCTCATGGACCCAGACTAATACAAAAAGGTCACTCCCCAGGAGATAAGGCAGGAAAAAGAGCATCCTGTCTGTCTGTAAGCTGGTTTCAGTAGTTCGAGACCCGCTCTGCTGTAGGAACTGACAAGATCCACAGGACGGGCAGGGAAAACATAATGGAGGCAGCTTGAGGGGCATAAGCAGAAAACAGAGATTGCTGTAGGGTACTCTCTAGATTTCTGCTGATGGCAGCCTAAGAGGCTATGGGAGGGCGTTCTCAGGATGGGATCCAGGTGAGAACACTAAGGTCCAAGTCAGGAGGGTCAAGGCTCTCAGGGACGCAGGCAGTGGTACTACTCCAACAGGCCAAGGATGATGGGGGTAAGAGGGCAGGAGTCTTCTGCTAAACAATATGCACTGCCCAGTTGCTCAATTTCATAGTATAGGCTACTGTATACATATTCTATGAGTAGGTGGCATTGCTATGTCAGCTGTGCTGTGACCCAAGAAGCTTCCTGGACTCTTATTACACTCTGAATGAAACCTCCAAATGTTTGGAAAGTATAATTGAAGGGATATAAATAAAGATTAGTCTAAGTTGGTTTTGACTGATTGCCTTTTCTTCTCATTTGGGTCAAATTACCTTTTCTCATTTGGGTCAAGTTTTCCTTCTACTTTACATTCCTGAGAGTTTTTTTTATTGGATGCCAGACATTGTGAGTTTTATCATGTTGAATGCAGGCTCTTTGTATGTTTCTATAAATATTCTTGAGCTTTGTTCTAGGATACAATTAAGTTTCTTGGAAACAGTTTGATTCTTTCAGTTCTTGCTTTTATGATTCATTAGATGGGTTCAGAGCAATACTCAGTCTAGGGATAATTATTCTCTACTACTGAGGCAAGACCTTCTAGAGTATTTTACTCAATGCCCCATGGATTCTACATTTTTCCTCTGCAGGTGATGGGAACAGGCCTATTCCTGGCCCTAAGCATGCACTGGGAACTATCCCTTGAACCTTTTTGGATGGTTCTTTCTCCAACCTTTGGTAGTTTTCTCACACATATGTGCTGATTGTGCCCTGCTAAAAACTTGAGGTGGGCTCTCTGTAGATCTAAGGGGTTTTCTCTGTGTAGCTCTCTCTCCCTTGGTCCAGCATATTCCCTGCACAGCATATTCTAGCTGCCTTCGTCTCCCTGTCTTGCACACCATCTCCTCAACTCGGGGAGTCTGCTGGGCTCTGCTTGAGTTCCCCCTCCCTGAGTCATGGCCTGGGAACTCTCTCAAGGCAGTAAGCTTGGGCAAGCATTGGGCTCACCAAGTTTGTTTTTTATATCTCAGAGATCACTGTCTTTTATTGCCTGCTATCAGTGTCTTGAAAACTTTTATTTTATATATTTTGTCTTTTTTTTTTTAAGTTGTTTCAGGCAGAAGGATATATATCCAATCCCTATATATCCATTTTGATCAAAAGTGGAGTCTCTCTCCATTTTTTCTCCCTTTCTCTACAATGAGATTTGTGTAGGAAGATTTTTTAGAAATTATTCATAAGCTGTCAAAATAATGTCATTCTCTATTGGCCCAGGTCACCTTACTAATATGATTGCATCTGATTTGAAAAATGAAACCAAAACCAAACAAAAAACAAAAAACAAAAAACAAAAAAAACCCCAAACCACCTTTTTACTCTTTTGGAAACGAAAGCATTTTTAAAAAGGTACACTTGGCCACCAACCTCCAGAAACTCACAATCTAATAAGGGTATGGCTATATTAATAAGTAACTCTAACAAGACTAACCACTCTGTTATCCCATCTGTTGAAAAACTAATGTGGCACCTCTCTCTGCAGCCTGCAGGCTGAGAGAAGTAGAGGGTGGGGTCTAAAAGGAGCACACAACCCAGTGCATTCATCCCTAAATTGGAGATTTCAAAACACTTACTGATAAATGAAGAGTCGTAAATTCGTCTGTGATGTTTATCTTCAGAGATTTAGAGCAGCGAGCTGCCTGAAGGACGCTAATACAGATATAATCTTAGTTTCAGTCCAAGGTGGCAGCTGGGTTTGGCGAATCTAGGATTAAAGTCTTCCTGAGGCCCCTGAAAGTGCCGCTAATGTTCTTGCCTGCAGGCAGCTGTACAGCTAGTGGTTCAGGTGGTTTACTGAGCAACAGGTGGCAACATGGAACATGTGTGGGCATTAGGTTTTGGGGGAAGACAGCCTTGGGGTGAAATCCCAGCATTGCTGTTTATTT
>NW_011889021.1:868122-908231 GCF_000151845.1 Pteropus vampyrus | reverse complement strand
CGAGCAGCCTGAAGGACGCTAATACAGATATAATCTTAGTTTCAGTCCAAGGTGGCAGCTGGGTTTGGCGAATCTAGGATTAAAGTCTTCCTGAGGCCCCTGAAAGTGCCGCTAATGTTCTTGCCTGCAGGCAGCTGTACAGCTAGTGGTTCAGGTGGTTTACTGAGCAACAGGTGGCAACATGGAACATGTGTGGGCATTAGGTTTTGGGGGAAGACAGCCTTGGGGTGAAATCCCAGCATTGCTGTTTATTTTTTCTGTGAGCTGAGGCAAATTAAGTTTTCTCCGAGCCTCAGTTTCCCCAGGCTACATATTTTTATGACTATTGAAATTAGTCACATCATCTCATATGATAAAGTAACATCACTAACAACTTCTTTTTTGAAATCCCACTCGAATCGTCTATCTTTTATTACTAATTCTCCCCTACACAGTAGTATATAATTGTTTAGCTTTTAGCTTTCTTATTTGCAAAAAAAAAAACTTGGGCTTGCCATGCTCAGGCACCTTAGCTGAATTTGTATGTTCCCAAATCTCTTAAATCTTTTATTTGCAAACTTGGCTTGGGTTCCTTCTAGTGATAGTTAATCTCACATGTACCATTTCCATCTTCCTTTGGGAGGTAACTTATTTCCAAAGACTGACTGGACAGATCTTCGTTCCAGTGTTTATCATATTTCTTTGGGAATTATTTGCTATTTTTCCTGGGTGCTCCACTAGAAGATGAAACTCTTAAAAGCTAGTACTAAGTATTATTCATCTTGGTATGACCAATGGCCGTCATATTAAAGAAAACATAGTAGGTCCTTTTTGAAATAACAAATAAACAATAAATGAACATGGTAATCTGGAAAGAACACACCTGAAATAGATCAGAGGTTGGAGCCTAGGAAGCTAAGAGCCCTCTTGGAATAATAAGTTAAAGGAGGTTAGTCAGAACCCAAAGGACATGCAGTCCATCCTTTCTGAAAAGCAGCTCTGAAAAAAAAGCAATGTGGTAGAGAGAAAAGAGCATAGCATTTTCACTATCAGATGGACTTCAGTTGGTTAAAATGTGTGATCCCAGCACTTCAATGGTTAAAATGTGTGAACTTGGGCAAGTTATTAAACCTGTCTGAACTTTAAAAAGTAACAAAGGGAGAAATAATCATTATTATTATTATTATTATTAATATTGTGATAATCATTAATATTCTTCACCAAATATTCCTGGTTCTTTTCTTAAGGTATTTGGTTAGACTGCACTTCCCTTATCCCTTGATTTCAAGGGTGGCCATACTACTGACTACTGCCAATAAAACGTGGAAGCTTTTAATTAGTACAAGATTTGTCACTGTTTCCTTTTCTTATCCTAAAGATTGGGAACATTCTAGAGATAGTCTTCATCACCTAGGTCTCTGAGTGAGTATGAATTGCAACAGAGCCCCCACCAACCTAAAGAAATACACCTTTGTTGTTTTCAGCCATTAAGATTTGGGGGTTGTTTATTACTGTAGCATAACTAAGCTCATTCTTACTGATACAAATATTCATATATTATTGAAATAGTTAAATGAGATTTTAAAACATTTCTGTGTTGAATTTTAAGTCTTTGTGAGCTTGACATTGCTGAATTAAAAAATGTAAAAAAGTTATTTATTTTGAATACGCAGATATTTTTGGTGAGGCGATAACACCGTGAAGTCCGTCAGTAAGAGAACTCCCAGCCTCAATAATTCTCAATTAATTGAGATGTTTCAGCCTTCTTGGAAACACACACACACACACACACACACACACACACCCAAGGAAAGAGCAAAACAGTACATATCCGAATGGATATCTAGTGTTGGCAATCAGTATTCAGCAAGATCTAATAAAGTGTGAAATGTGTGGCAAAGGGAGTTAGGAAAGGGAGAGACTAAATGTAACTAGGAGAAATGGGAAAGAGAGTTTGAGAGAAGTCTTGAAGATGGGTTGGGTATGAACAGATGGATAGAGCAGACAATTTATAAATTCCTAAAAACTGTGAGATACATCAAAAACAACTAAGTCTTGCTGTTCTTGTTGTAATCTTCTGATATGAAATTGTATCTGAATAAGAAAAGCCGCATTTTACTTTTCTTTCCAGGAAGTATGGCATCAAAATAGCATGGCCTAGTACAGTTCTTAGCACATAGTAGAGACTCAATTAATATTTGTTGATTGAATGTATGAGTGGATAATGATTGAGATTTCTAGAAAGACAGACTAGGGTCAAATATCAGCTCTCTCTTACTGTGTGACCTTAGAAAGGTTACTTATCTCAGTAACCTCAGTAACCTACATCTTAGCATAACTGTGTGTTTAAATGTGGCACGGTGCTTTGCATAGTGGCAGCTCAATAAAGAGAATAGTCTATGATTTTTCCATCTTGCAATTTAACTTTTATAATTATCGCATTTAATACTCTTCACAAAGTAGATATACATTCTTGGCATGAAAGGAGTTTTATAATATATCACTAACATAGAAAATAAGCTGATGAACAGTTTTTTCTTTGTTGAATATTTTCTTTAGGATCAGCTCCAAAGTTTGGACTCACTGAGTCAAAGGAAATAAACAT
Organism: Pteropus vampyrus; assembly: GCF_000151845.1. Taxonomy (NCBI): domain Eukaryota; kingdom Metazoa; phylum Chordata; class Mammalia; order Chiroptera; family Pteropodidae; genus Pteropus; species Pteropus vampyrus. Next base: position 905,647 of record NW_011889021.1, on the reverse strand, counting down.
ATCCATGGAAAAAATCAACATCTCAAAAGGGTGATACAGAAGGCATTACCAGCTAGTGGCAGCAGGGAGAAGATTATAAGAGCCCAAATTCAGCTGATGAACTTAGATTGGATCAAAAGAGATGCTTAGGCTTGTTGGCAGAATCTGTCTAGCAAAGCGTTTTCCCGTAAAAACTCATTCTCAGTTTTAAATTAATATTTAGTCTTCCATTTTGCCGCTCTCTCCTATTTCCCAGTATGTCCAGTTCATTCAACTATATTTCATATCTACAAACTCATAATCATCTACTTTCTCGTATTTGGTCTTTTCCAGAGTTAACTTGGTGAATGGTACCAACTGTCCATCCAGTTTGGCTAAAGCAGAAATCTGGGAACTGTTCTTGATTCCTCCTTTTCCCTCAACACCTCTCCACCTCCTCTACATCTCATCCATCTAATCCGTAGCATTTCAGCAACTAAATCCTGGAATCAGGCCACTTTTCTCTGTCTCCTCTGCCACCACACTGGTTCAAGCTACCGTCATCTTTCCCCTGAATTCTTTGTTAACTAAGGTCCCTATAACCTCTTTAGTAGGAAAGGAGATGTGCAGCCCAGATTCCTCTTCAAGGAAACACTTTACTGCCCAACTGTGAGGAGTGTAGACAACAGGCCACCTCCAACTGTTAGCTCCACAGCTGCAGACAGCCACCACCCCCAGGGTCATGCCCTTCCCAGGGCATCCCACATAGGTGACTGGCCAAAGTTGGGGGTATAAAAGCCTGGTCACTTCAGCCTGATGCAGCACACCTCTGATTAACAATACTCCAGAACTTCACAGCAGTTCGACTAAGCTTTTGTCAGCTTATCTCAGAGGTTCCATCTCAGTGTCTCCTCCTGGAGAACTCAACCTGAAATACATGTCGTCCTCACTCTACTCTTTCTGTACACTGCAGCATAGTGATCTTTTTACAATCCAAGTTGAATGATATCACTCTCTCACTTAGAACTCCTCTATACTGCCCCATTACTTTAAAGCTAAAGCCCAAAATCTTGAACACAGATATCTGTCCGTTCCTACCCTTCCTTTCTCATCTCACATTTTTCCCTGACTCTCCATCTGGCAACTCAGCCATAGTAGCTCTATTAGTTTCTTGGAGCTGCCGCAATGAAGTACCACAGACTAAGAAGTTTAAATGACAGAGGCTGATTTCTGGTGCAGGTGAGATCTGGAAGCTAGAAGTCTATAAAAAGGTGTTAGCAGGGCCATGCTTCCTCTGAAGACTGTAAGAGAATTCTTCCTTTCTTCTTCCTAGCTTTTGGTGGTTTGCTGGCAATCTGTTGCATTCCTTGTTTTATAGATGCATCGCTTTAATGTTCCATTATCACATGGCATTCTTGCTGTGTCTCTGTCTTCACATGGCCTCCTTCTTATAAGGACGCCAGTCATATTGGATTAGGGGCCCACTCTACTCCAGAGCAACCTCATCTAAACTATTTACATCTGCAACAACCTATTTCTAAATGAGGTCATATTCTGAGGTACAGGGATAAGGACTTCAACATAGCTTTCTTTTTCAACATAACTTTGTTTGAGGGGACACGATTCAACCCAGAACACTGGCCTTCTTTCAGTCCCTGAAATAAGCCACACTCATCTTTCTTCAGGTCTTTAGTATGTCCTGCTCCAAATTCCCCAGTTTCCTATCCAAGTCCTCATTCTCTTGATCTCGGTTAAAAACTCATTCTTGGGCAGACTTTTCTATCCCATGGCCGCCTCAAGTTAGGTCAGCTCTTCCTACTCACGGCACTTTGTATTTTCTTTCACAGCATTTAACATCACTTCTTATTATATATTTGTTTGAGTAAATCTTTTAAAAATGGCTGTCTCCTCCATTAGCCCATATGCTCCATGAGAGCGATGACTGTATCTGTCTTGAACACTATTGTATTTCCAATGCTGAGCATGGTGCAGAGCACACAGTAGGTGCATAATAAATATGCATTAAATCAGTGATTTTAAAAAAATCTTCTCTTGGGCTGTTAGGGTTTATTTCTCTATATGATTTTAAAGTTTTAGGTGTCCCTGTTTCCAGGAGATACGGTGTTCCCGACACAGACAACAACTTGCTGAGGAAATGGAGAAGATGAAGAGAGTAAGTCCCAGAGAATGGTGCTTGAAGTTGACGCCCAAGATATTCTCTTAAAGGAGAGCATATTCTTAGTAGACAGAACCTTCTTCCAGGGGCCAGCTGCAAGTCTTTGCTATCCGACATAGCAAATGGGCAAAGACTATTGTACTCTCTTGAACTGTGAACTTCTCCGCAATCAAGACCACAGGTCTAATGGGAATAAGTCATATTTTGAAGTGTTTAAAATTGTTTTCTTTTTTACCTTCCCAAGTACTTGACCTTTATCATAGAATGCCTCAGGAAGACTAGATTTTATGGCAGAAAGAATGTAAAACGAATTACCAAGGTAACAATGAGCTCTGGCAATCCCAATTTAGGCAGCAGGATAATAGTTTTGCACCCAGTCTTGAAAGATGGTTCTCCAAATTCTTTTGTCTTTCTCTTTGGGTGTCAGGGTCCAAGCCTGGAGGACCTGGTTCAGAGAGGGCTTCCATGGGATAGCAAAGATACTTTTGCCCTGTGGGTGCCAGATGCGCTCTATGAGAGAAGAAATGGAGCAGAAGTAACAGATAAGCCTCCACTATCTAGCACAGGAACTAGCTGGAGATAGAAGAAATGGAGGCAGAACAACAAAGATATTGGTCTTGTCGGTTCCTCTTGGCAGGCCAAGAAAGGAGATGTGTGAGGTAAGTCTAGGAGAACCGAGAAGCCCAGACACTCTGTTTTGCCACCCACTGGAGCCTGGGAAAGAAGTCTAATTCCATGGCTATCCACACTGAGCTAGGGGATCACCTCCTCACCCTGGTGGCTCAGTTGTTGGGCAGAGGCGGGCCCTCTGTTCAACTTTCCTAAGTCGTTTTTGGTTCTGGGGTGGTATGGACAAGCTTCAGAAATACCTGTGAGTCCCTCGAAGGAGTTTGCCAGAAGGATCACCACAGCAAGGGGGAGGGATCTCAGTATCGGGGCTACTAAGTGAAATAGTCACTAAAGCCAAATGAGAGTCTCATCTGAGGAGTTTCTGATGCCCAAGAGCCAAAGTCAGGGTGAGTGAGAGGGCGCTCCCAGATCCTGACCAAGCTGAGTGAGACCAGATCACGAGCACACTTCCACAGAGACCAGAGGAGATGGGGGCATAGGCACGGAGACTCTGAATACTCCTCACAGCTGTGAGGTTTCATAAACTACCACCACCCCTCACATACATGTCTGGATATATCTTTGGGAACAAAAGAGATAGAGGAAGAATTTTATCTGAGAGACTGAGCCATTTTATCCCAAAGAGGTTAATCTAAATAAATGTTAATATTGGGTTCTGTTGAGTTAAGCTTTAAGATGAACACTTACTTTATCTCTTTGCTAACCAGTCGGATGCGAGTTTGGGAGGAAGGCTATATTAGATATAGAAGAAAGAAAGTATATTTTTCTCGGCGCATCCAAGTTAGTGTGAAATTAATATTCTGCCTCTGACACACAGAAATAATGGAATCATGAAATCACTTATCAAAAACCTCAGCAATGTTTACAAAAATTGTGAATTGTGGCATTCAATTGTGGCAGGGTAGGATGGGTCACATTCCAAGGCCTCCACAAACAGGGCTGACTGCAGCTTTCATGAAGGCATAAAAATGTAGAAAGAAATTCAAGAAATGAACCAGGATGGTGGATTCCTCCAGTAGTTATTCTGTTCTTCACTTGAGAGAGAGGTGCCCCCACTCAACCTTCAGTCACATCCGCCCTCTAAGGGTCAGATAGTTTGCCCATAGTGGACACCAGCTGACGTTCAAGGAGATGAGACCTGCCCATTCACTTCTCCTCTTTGGTAATACTGTAGGGGGTATGTCAGCAAAAAGATCTATTTGAAATGACTAAGCCCACGATAAATGATGAACCATATATGCATGTTACAAAACTGTTAACTTAAGCATACATATTGTTATAGGAGGAAAAAAAGACTAGTATATGATTAAAACAACCCCATGGGTCTGGGGATAACTACCTGTCCATCTCCATTAGGACAAGCCATAGTGACCTGTGCAGTTTCTTCCCTGTTTCTGTTTCTTTTGTTTCATTATCCATGTGATTCTTCCATGGATCTCCTGCAGCGTGCCTTGCTGGGCCATGTTCCACCATAACCCCAGATGGACCACAGGGCCTGTTCTTCATCACATCTGGGCTGAAGCAATAATAATCAGCAAGTTTTGGGTCCTTCTACCTACAAAGTCTTCATCTTCCATAACTCTGTCCATCACTTTTTTTGTTTCTATTTGTACAACAAATTTCTGTGTAAGCTGTAGTCCTCCAGTGAAAACCTATTTGGTCAAATGCCTATTGCCAAAGATCAGTGAACATCTGCTTTCCATCAGTACTGAATGCAGCTCTCTTTAACTGCTGGAAGGAGAGGACAAATCCCAAGCTAAGTGCCTCCTCTCCCCCCAGCCCATTATTCACGTTTTTACTCCGAATGCTACCTATGCCCCACTAGTAGGTGTCTTGCCCGGGGATTTAAAATTGTCCACTTACTCGCTCAATGGTTTTCTCATCTCACTTCTGTAACTTTCTCTGCATATGTAATGAAGCCATTCTTACATGGGCACACTTACCCTCGTGCTTATTAGCGATTCAGAGCACTTGATATTGTCATTAGAAAACTCTATAAAGTACAATCCAACTCTATGAAAAATTCCTTGGGGACAGAGATGTTGCTTTATACTTTTTCCAATTCCCTCAGTACCAAGCAATAAAGGTACTACTTTGATTTGTGATTATTTCACATCCAATTAATATTTGCTATTGAACCAGTGTTTACTAAGTTTGCAATAGGCAGAGCCTTTCTTTTACATTCTTTTATTAACTCTTGTGAATTAGGGACTGTAGCATATACTCAGCTTTATAGAAAACACTGATTCAGAGAAGTTGAGTGACTTGCCCAATCATTCAGCTAGAAGACGGCAATCTTGAAATTAGAATATGCTCTCCTGCTTCAAAGTACAGTCCTACTCTCTATACCATAGCTGCTTTTCCAGTGGTAGTTCTTGTCTTAAAGAAGAGGGATCTCCAGGTCAGCAGACTTGTCCAATTAAGAGGCATTTCTTGATATGGAGAGGAAAGAAGCCAGCTTCATGGAGCAGGGCCTGAAGACCCCAGCCCATGACAGGCACCAGCCCAGCAGGGTCTCTAGCTGTATCAGAGAACTGGCCATAATGTAGTTTCTGATTCATGTGGAACGGCAATCTGGGCCCATCTCACTACTTCTGCCAGGGGTGGGACAGAGGGGGATAAAGGCTTGTTTGGCAGGGACCTCTCATCCACAAGGCTCACGCTGATGGTTTCAGCATTAACTGTTTTCATTAAGAGAGTAATATGGAATCGAGTCTTTCTAACACAAGGACATTGTGGTGGAAGTGGCAAGTGAGACTTCTACACATTTCCTGTTTTTAACCACAGTCATGCAGAGTATCATGTACCATCCCCTGAGCAAGCAACGAGGCTATTCGTGTTACCCAACCAGGCTTAGCAGGAGCTGACAGGTCCAGAGACAGGGCCCAGGTAGGTCTATCTTGTCCCACTAGCATATGAGCTCCATGAGAGCAGGGACTCAGACTATACTGTTCACTTCTGTGTCCTAACACCTTGAACTGTGCCTGCTGTATAGTAGGTACCCAATAGACATTGTTGAATGGGTGATCAGACAGATGAACAAAAGAGCCAAGAGGCATGGTGCATCTTGTATGCACAAAATCCCATTTGCAAGGGAAACCTACACACAGGCATTTTTGTAAAGGCCTTCCATTACACCTTGCCAGCCTCACTCCCTTCTTCAATACATACTGTTTCCTGAAAAAACATCTCTGAATGATCTCTAAGCATTGCCCTTGTGCTGGCACCTTCTTTTCCAAGGCAAGAAAAACTTGTCTATCAAGTTTTGCTTAGTTTTAGCAGAGGCAACTATCTACAGCTTCAGAACCATGGCAGCCTTTTCAGCTTAATGCCGCTCTCCTGAGCTGGAGATTCAGAAGCCAGGCCACAGTCTGGTCTTGGGTCTCCCAGCCTCAAGCTCCCTGAAGCAAGGCCTTCTATGAGACCAGGCCCTGGTGGACATCTGAGAGAGGTCACAACTCCCTCTGGACTCTGGCAACTCTCACCTACATTCCCAAGTGGTTCTTTGTCTGAGGGAATCTGTAGTATGTGTGGCCAAGAGTCTCACTGGATATTTGACCATAGGAAAGTTTCTTAACTTGGCTAAGATTCAGTTTTCTTAGCTATGAAATTAAAATAACAATAGTATTTGCCTCATAGGATCATTATGAGAACTAATTAAGAGAATAAATATAAAATGCTTAGCACATAGAGCTCGATAAATGATAGCCATTATTATTCCTGTTTGTTATGGTTTGTCTCTGTGCTTTTGTTGTTAAAAAAGAAAAAAAGACAACCCACAATTTGAAATAAATAGAAAAAGCTCACACATCACTATTAATTCATTCAACAAAGACTGCATAAGGCCCTATGCCAGGTCTTGGTTAAAACAGGGAAAGTTTGCAGAACATCTGAGCTGAGTCTTTAAGTTCTCTGGGCCTTCACTTATGATGATCCGTGGAATGAATCACACATACTCTCTGTTTGCCTGTCTCACTTTTAGTCTCCAAAACTCAGCCAATGTCCTCTTCCAGGATGCTTACTCTGACTGGACGCATTCTAGCTAGATTCCTTGGGAGACAAATTCTTAGATTAGCATGTAGGAAATTTGTAAGGGCGTACTCTTGGGATGGCTTCTTGTGGAAGGGAGCAGAAGAAAGATGGCTTCTTGTGGAAGGGAGCAGACTGGGTGAAGAAAGCAGCCCCAACAAAGGCCTCAGCAACCCCCACAGACCTGTCTCAAATTGCAATGAATGGGCTAGGCCTTGTATTCCCAAGTTGAATCAGTCATTGGATGCAGGCTACCTCTGAGAGGTGTGACTGTGGGCAAGACAGTTTTCTTCAGTCATGACAATCCCTAGAGAGGGCTGTCAGCTGAGGGTAATCTCTGAAAGCACACCCTGCAGCTGGGGAATGAGTCCTTCCATCCTGAAAGGGGGGCTGGGCAGTACAACATAGCATCCACCACATACTCCAACCTAGATTTTATCAGCAATAAGAGATGTTAATTTCCATCTCCTTGACTCCTAGCTTTCAAGTGGTATATTACTTGGGTGGGAAAAGTAGAAAGGAATTTATTGGGCTCTTGAACCCTCTGAACCTAATTAAAATCTGTGAATCTGTGTTATACATACTGGGAGGTTCTTGTCTTCTATCCCACATCTTTGAGTCTTCGCTTCATTGCTAAGCATTCCAGCTGTCAATGCTAGAAGTCAACCAATGTAGGGGGATTTATAATAAATGAAGTGAATCAAAAAATATAAACTAATAATTATGGAATATTCACCAAAGAAGGGAGGCAGGACAGAAACTGAGCTCATCTCCAGATTGACCTGGCCTAGTTTAAGACAATTTTTGATGCTTCTACTGCTTTCCTGAAAAGAGAAGACAGGCAGATTTCAGTCTCACCTGCAAGAGCAGGGGTTGTTTCCTTGAGCTGTCCGGTAGATCTGCTGCCATTATCAGTTTTGCACCTTCTACTTTAACAAAATGTAGCTGGTGGTTCTGCTCTCTGTTGGCATGCTCCAACAAGGCCAAACTCGAGGTATATTGAGCATAAATGCCTATCTGAATGAATTCTTGGATCACACAGTGGCTTTGCAAACATGTTCTCAATTAAAGGCTGCTCTCAGGAAACTGCAGCTGCCTTTTTACCCTAGAAAGAAAATATCCACGTATCCAACTCCAAACTGAGAATTGAACTTGTATTTTAGGCTTTTAACAAATTTTTATCAAGTTTCCGAGACCACAGGATATTTTTCATATATCTCATTATTCTCCATGAAAACTTTTATGAATTTTAAGAATTATAAACAAATCTTAAATTCACTTTAGCAGGTTTATTGTAATGGCATAGGTGAAGTTATTCTGACGCTGTTGCGTATACATTATGGGATTGAGAAGTGAGCGAATATATTCATGTTGAGATCCAGGGTTCTCAGTATGAAAGAAGGGACATATGAACATGGATTGATAAACATATGAAGTGATTGACATGTGAATTAACGAGATGGTTGGAATCCTTTCATAATGTATACAAATACCAAATCACCATGTTGTGCACTTTAAATATCTTACAATTTTTTTTTTGTTGATTATATATCTAAAAAAGCAAAAAGCAAAAACAAACAAACAAATGTGGATTGGAAGAAGGCAAGAAAAAAATTTCACGGGTTGGAAATGAAGCTATCAGTATAAACCAATGATTTCTAAAACATGTTTTTATATGTACATATGTATGAACATATATGTATATTCCCTAGATCTTTCTACTAAATGGGTCAAGAAGCACATACACACACGCGCGCGCGCGCACACACCCCAATGAGTACACCTATCATTCAGGTTTTGGTCACTAATACTATTCCCCACTACAAGGAAACAGGCTTCTTAAAAGAAATGGCTGATTCCAGGGTTGGGGTTAGGCAGGGACCAAATGAGTCTAGAACATCTTATAGAGAGAGAGAGAGAGAGGAAGTGAGAGAGAGAGAGAGAGAAGGAGAGAGAGAGAGAGAGAGAGAGAGATGAATGAGAGCATAGCAAGTGCACAATACTGGGCAGGTCACAAGAACACTGGAGCCAGATTAGAAGGGTTCTCACGGGCCAAATCAATTAAGTAAACTAATGAATTATAAACCATTGGGAAAAAAACCAAGAATTTGTATGTCTTTACCAATAAAGAATAGATAAATAAATAAATGGAGAAGGGAGAGCTCTTGCTTACAGTACAGTGCTGAGGACCAGCTGGTAAATGTGGAGGGAGCATGTAGTTGGAAAATGCTCGTTTTGCAACCATCATGATAAACATAGGATTAGGCAAACACCATCAATGAAGCTAAATCTAGAAGAAAATTTTGACTAAGCACAGAATATTTGAGCTATCTTAAAGTATCTCCTCCACAGATTGTTTATTAGTTACAAGGACAAAAAAAATAGTAATTATAGAGAGGAGAAATCAAACAACACTTCGAACGGGTGATCAAAATTATCACCACCAAGAAGGGGACAAACAGACATCATGAGTTTCCAGATGTGACCCCCTAGAAGGGCACAATATCACCTATGCAGTGTTCTGGCCAAGAATGTATAACCTGAATCTAATATGAATAAACATCCGATAAAATGAAAATCATCCTATTAACACAAAGGGGAGAGGAAGCAAATTCTTTAAAAAATGTTAATATCATAAAAGACAAAGAATAGACCAAGAAAATTGTAGCTAAAGAAGACTGAAGACCAAAGACTGATAATTGCAAGTGTTAGGGAGGATGTGCTGAAATTGGGACCCTCATACATGGTTGATGGAATGTAAAAAGGTACAGTTGCTTTGGAAAACAGTCAGGCATTGAGTTACCCTGTAACTCAGCAATTCCGTTCCTATACATATACCCAAGAGAAATGAGAATATATGTCCATATAAAAATTTGTACGTGAATATTTGGAGCAGTATTATAGCCAAAAGGTAGATACTAGGCAAATGTTTATGAACTGATGAATATATAAATATACTATGGTGTATCTATACAATAGATTATTATTTGATAGTGGAAAAGAATGAAGTACTGACACATGCTGCAACATGGATGACCCCTGAAAACATTTCACTAAATGAAAGAAGCTAGTCACAAAACGCCACATGTTATATGATTTCATTTATATGAAATGTCCAGAACAGGCAAATCTGTAGGGACAGAAAACATATTAATGATTGCCTAGGACTAGGGAAGAAGGGATGGGGGCTAGTGATTGCTAGTGGGTGAAAGTTTTATTCGGGGCCATAAAGATGTCTAAATGTTGGTTGTGGTGATGGTTCTGTAATTCTGTGAATATACTGAGATTCATTAAACTGTATGCTTTGTTTTCCCCTCTTTAATTCCCCCACACCCCATTTCCACCCTTACCTGTGTATATTGCCTTCTCCCCTTAAGAACTGGATCTCTGAAGGTGGGCCATCTCCTCCCACACACTCTCAGTGAGCCCCTGGGGCCTGGCTCCACCTAGGAGGTGAACCCAGGACCTTCTGCATGTAAAGCAGACATGCTAACCACTACACTATGGAGCAACCCCTAAACTGTATGCTTTAAATGGATAAATTATAGAATGTGAATTATATCTCAATAAAGACGGTTTAAAAACTCTAATATTCTTTATTTAAAATACCTAGTTAGCAACAATATTTAGCAGTAAAATTTAGCTCTACAAACAGAAAAATTTTTAAATAAAGAAATAACACACACAGATGGATTGAGAAGCACGGAGGCCATGTGTGACCTTGGCAGGAGAAGCTTTGGTGGAGAAATAAAGAAATACTAAGCAGGCTGTGCTAAGTCAAAGGAACGGTAAGTGAGAAAGTAGACGAGTACATTTGTAGTGTAGACAACTCTTTCAAAGAGCTTCCAAGTGAAGGGAAGCAGAGAGATGGAATGAGAACTAGAGAGACATGTGGGGCTGAAGGAGACATTTCTTTAAAAAAAAAGAAAAGAAAAGAAAAGAAAAGAAAGCTGAGTATATTTGAATCACAATCCCAGACCACACACTGCATTTGATTGCTATATCTCCTAAACTTTTATAGGCTAGCGTTTCTCTTTCTTGAGCCCCATCTCGACTTTTGATGCCAATGCTTTGGGGGAACTAGACCCATTGTCTCGAAAGAAGTCTCACATTCTAAACTAGTCTTTTTCTTTCTTGTGATAAAATTTAACTTGCTCACTCTCTCTCATAATTCTTATAAACTGGAAGATGGCTTTAGACATGTGATCTGCTTCAGGACGTTTAGCAATAATTCTTTGAGGAGATGCTATGTCTTCACCTTGGGCCACTTCGGCAGGCAACTACTGATATTCGCACTCTTGGCGATGCTTGGGTTCGTCAGTGGTTTCAGGTGGTTGTCCTGTCATTTTCTGGGGTATAGCAACCATGAAGTGAGTTACCAAACGTCAAATTAAGTGTGTTTTTAATTCATTTAGGAACTATTACCTGATTCTCTACCATCTGCCAGCCATTCCATTGAAGAGATATGTAAATAAGTAAAAGATATTCTCCCTGCCCTTGCGAGAATTCAGGGGGATGATAGAAAAAAAACCATGGACTCTCCAGGCTTTACCCCATGAATTGCTTCTACCTGTGTAGGTTCACAGCCCTATAAACTCTTACAAAACACAGCCTGGGGGCCAGGAAGTTTTAACATTGTCTCCTAAGACATCTGGGACTCCTGGTCATCGTGAGCTTTCCTGTTCTCACTAGAGGAATGAGCAGTTTTCTCTAATAACCACAGGCACCCAAGGCTGAGTCCTTTTAGAATCCTGAAAAGTTTGTCTTCATAATTCAGTGGGCAATTGGGTCTGTCTGTTTCACGCATCAGATTTCAAAAAGTAAAAAAAAATCTCGCTTCCCATGGAAAAACAGGTCTTAAATACAGTTGTTTTACAATGTCTATGTCTTAAGTACCATGAGACTACATGTGAATGGGGAAATAAGTCAGCACTTGACTTATTAGAATTAGACTTTTAGAATTGGGTCAACTCAGTTTTTATGTTCTGTCCAAATGCCTCACCCATCCAAAGCTCTCATTCTGCTCAAAGTCCTCAACGAGATTTCTCTGCTTGAATTCAAGAGTATTTTGTATTCGGCTCTTGTGTGTAGGATAAATTAAAAGAGGGAGTATAACTAACCTCTAATGTCAACACCTCAGAGAAAGGACATCAACTGTATTCTGAAGTTCTGTAACTTTCAAAAGAGGTTCTGCCGTCACCTGGTGCCAGGTATGCTTCTTGGAGGTGAAGAGAGCAGGAACAGCTAGAGGCTTTATTTCTGCAGCAGGGTGGACGTGCCACTCAAGGCCACTTCTCTCTGAGTATTTTTATTATGGGTATATACACCTTTAAAAAGTGATGAAAGCACTATTTATTGCAAAAACTCCCTCCGTTTGCATTTCTAGCAACGTTTCCTAGCCAGCTCTGGAGCTGGAACAAACTCTTTCCTCCACCTGCCCCTCCTTCCTTATTACTCCTGCAGAATGCCCGTGCCAGCCCTGGAGACTAAAACAACAAATGACACATCCTCCCTGCATGTTGACAGAGGAGGCTGCGGTCTCTCCTTAGCTGTCCCACCCACCGCCTCGGTTACCTCCTCAGTGGAGAGTTCACCTTGGTCCTCATGAAGGGTCAGGGCCTTCCCCACAGGTTGGGTGGATCAGAGTTCCCCTGACCGAGTTCCCTCAACAACTGCCCTGGAGCCTACAGAGAACAAAGGTGGGAATGTGTCTCCCTTCTCACCTGCACTGGAGCCCAACCAGCCACCAGAGGCCAGCCACTGCCATACCAGTTGCATCATCCTCAGTCACCTTGTTTCACACAGTTCCTTTCTTCTGTTTTGTTGTTAACATAACTTTGGCTCATGTACCACATAACTCACCGGGAGGCCTCCAAACTTGTCTGTTTGGGGATTTATGAGAAAATTCTGAAGAATATCCAAATTAAAGGAAATGAAAATCCCAGTGCTAGGGGAGTAGGGTCAAGGTGAGAGCAGGATGGTTTTGCATATGCTCCTATATCTGACATCTATCATATGTGCACGCCATGTATACCCGCAATGGCACTAAAGTAATAGTAACAAGGGAGACGATCATCAGAATCATAGAAGGTCTTTTCCACCAGCTGGTCTCTTTCTTATTATCTTTTATAATAAAACATGTTGATTTATTTGCAGGTTCTTACATCTGGGTCACAAATTAATACTTTAAACAAATTTATAAACTCTGAGAGTCTGACATTCTCCCACTGAATCATACGTGTTATCCTTGCATTGCAAAGAGGGGAAAAAAGAGAGCAAAAGAGACCATCAAAATCTAAAGCATTATTAAGAAACTTTAATGTGCTCAGAACTTTTCTAGGGAGGCAGGATAGTCTAGCTCAGGGGTCCCCAACCCCTGGGCCGCAGACCGGTACCGGTTCATGGCCTGTTGGGAACCGGGCCACATGACAGGAGATGAGCAGTGGGCAAGCGAGCCCAGGGTATATTTGCAGTCGCTCCCCAGCGCTAACATCGCCACGTCAGCTCCATCTCAGATCATCAGGCATTAGATTCTCCTAGGAACACCGGTCCCAGGTACCAAAAAGGTTGGGGACCGCCGGTCTAGCTCTTTCTACTGTACCTGGGTTCAGATCCTAAGCCAACAACCACTTGCCTGTCCTCTGCAGGTGAGATTCCATCTCCTCATACATAATTAGGGAAGATATCACCTAGCACTCACAGAGGTGTTAAGAGACTTAAAAAAGAGAATGTATACAATATTGGCCCCTAGCAGGTATTCATTACAGGTTAGTCCTCTTTCCTATTATATTAAAAAATTTAGAAGCTGTTTTAGAATTCATTAAATCAGTACAGCAACTTTGGAACGTGAGCTTTGAAGTCCAACTCCCTGAGCTTAACCTGCTTCCCTCTCTCATAAGCCATATGACCTTGAATATGTTTACTAAGTTTGCTATGCCCCAGTTTTCTTATCAGGAAAGTGAAGGTTGTGGCAATACCTATCTCCACAGGGTTTTTGCACGGTTTAAATGAGATTACAGTCTCTGGCGCTTACTAAACGCTCAATAAATATTAGCTACTATATTCCAGAAGCTGAGAAGTATGAGAGTTGGAACAAAATTACACTCTCTACTTGACTTTGTCATTATAAAAAAACTTTCTCAGTCGAAAAGAAAAATACTGTCACTTTTCCCGAAGAGGAGAAAACTTGCCAATTAAGGAGCTACTAGAGTTGAAATGTGCTATCGGGAAACTTTACTTTTGATGGATTGTAGAAAGTTCTGTACGGCACGCAACCTATGAAATGAAATAGGTTACGTTTTTGTAAACTCTTCCCACTCTGAGAAGGTTAGTGCCACCCGGACGGAGTTCTCCAGGGACAATGCATGCTTTTGTTGGGGGATGACATTTAAAAGTGTTTGATTGTTCAGTACATGTTGTTTGAAGAGTTGCTTTACTACAATTTAATGGCAAATTCCACTCTGGATTTCCTTCCAGCAAATCTATAAAGCTTTGTTTGAGACTGAAAGCATTCAGAAGTTTTTTTTTAAGTGGGAGGTGCTGGGTGTACATTAAAAAGAAAAAGAAAAAAGGAGGAGGAGGAGAAGTCCTGTGGGTGTAGGATGAGTGTTTGATGTAAGAACTGGCTGGTCGGCTCCAGAGTGGAGCAATTAAGAAAGCTTTAAAAGGGCCAAGATGAAGAGTGAGGCAAGGTGAGCAAGCAGCTCCATCAACGCCCAACCCAGAAGACATAACCTGGCCTCTGCTCTGCACCTCTCGTTCAACAGCTTCGTTCCTGTTCTGAGCTGATGTGATGACAAAGCAGCTTAGAGGACCTTCTTACCAGAATGTAACCTTACATAACACTTGCCCTGAATGGTCTGACGTGGGTGTCACAGGTTAATATCCAAGACTGGCACTCCAGTGTTAGGCTCAGGAAATAAATGTGGAGTCGTTTTCACGTCGATGTTCATGGGTGGCACCTGGTTGAAGAGCATTTCAGGCTTATGTCCCCAAGGTTGTACTTGTGTAAATCACCCCACATTCGTGTTGGAGCAATACAGATTAAAAATAAATTTAAAGTGTCCATCAATAGAGGACTTTCTAAAAATGGATAAAGATCATACATATCATCTTAGACGAACAGAGCGGTCGCGAAAGAGTATGTAACTGTATGAAGCAATTTATGTGAATTTTAAAATAAGACTACATTACATATTATTTACAGAAGTGAAAATGTGTTGAAAGTACAAAAATGTGCCCAGAAATCCCACATAACAATTTCAGGATAGTTACTTCTGGAGAAGAATGAAGGGATGAAGAAGGGAAGGAGAGTGATGGAAGCAGGGCCTTACTAATACTAAATTTTTTTTTCTTTAAATCCAAAATAAAGAGATCTGAGACTAATATGTCAAAATGTTAACATCTATTAAACCTAGGTGATGGGTACATGGATATCTGTTATATTTTCCGTTTTTCAAATATTTCAGAATTTTAAATTTTAATTTAAAAAATGGCATATCCATATGGTGGGATATCATGTAGTTATTAAGAGTAAAGGGATTGTATAGGTTATTAGAGAAATATGTAGAAGAAATATTTTAGATGAAAAATAGGTTGCTATACAGTATGATCTATTTTCGTTTAATATCTCTCACACACACAAACACACACCCACACCCCTACATCTTTCCCCTAGTCTCCACAGATTTAATAACTGGAATCTCTACTGCATGTCATGAATCAAGAAAACCTACTGGATTCAAAACCAACCTCTTGATCTTTTCCTCCAGACAGTCTTATCTCCTACTGTTCCTCATCTCAATACATGACACCATCATCCATCCACCATTTTCAGGTGAAAATCCCAGGAGTCTATGATTTCTCCTTTTTCATCAAGCCCTGCTGATCCTACCTGCCTAGTCTCTCATCCATCCCTCTCCCCAGTCCGCTGTCTCTCACTGGAGGCCTACAGGAGTTTCCCAACCAGCTCTCCTAGCACTGACTGTTGCTTCCTCCAATCCATTCTCCACGTAGCAGCCAGCGTATTGTTCAGTAAAGACATAAATCATCCCTTACCTAAAACCCATCAATATTCCCATTGTTCTCAACTCCTTAATTACAAGTCTGAATCTCCGACTCTCCCCTGCCTCATCCAGAGCCACTTCTCCCCATTACCCCTGCATTCCAGTCACCCTGGAGTACTTTCATTTTTCTAGGGGCATTGTGCTCTCTCCAGGGCCACTGCACATACTGGTCCTCTTGTTTCAAATGCTTGATTCTTTTCTGTTTTATCATCATAAATAACCCATAAATTTAATTAAAATGTCCACACAGAGAAAATAAATTTGTTTAATTTTTTTCATAATATTTTATTTATTATTTAATTTATCAAACACTGAATACCGACTGTGTTCCCAGACTTGCACTAGATGTCATGGCTCCCTTGTTTTGCTTTGACATTTCAAGCAAAATGGCTACAAGGTTTACATAAAGGCTTTCATTTTGATTATAGCTTTTGGTACACAAACATCTGTAGCTAAGCCTAACTCTGCTGCATGATAGGTGAGACTCAATAGAAATGCAGACACACTCTCATTTCTTATAGGACAGGAAAAATTTACTATAATAAGCCATCTTCTTTGAGAGACAAGGCTAAAAGTTGCCACTACAATAATTTCTTTATTGTTATAGACAACTACAAGTCCAAAAACAAGTGATTTTCACCATGATCCCACTGACCACTTGCTCTGCTTCTGTCTGCATCAACCCTGCTATAAGTTTACACCCCTATTGCTAACTTTGTGTAATTTGAAGCGTTTCTCTGGTACCTTGCTGAAGAGCTTCAGGGTTGAAGCCCAGTAAAAGCAGCTCTCTAGGATACACAGACAAGTGCCCAATGCACTGTATGCCCTGCCTATCAGAGCTTTCTCATCTCCTTAAGCAGGGTTCAGATAGATAACTCATTTCAAAATCCTCAGGGCAAAAATCTGCAAGGAAAACATGTGTTTGTAATACCTAAACTCTCTAGGTTGATTACTGATATTAACTCAGGTTCTATTTTTCCTTTCTGTCTCCCTAAAAGACCTGAGTGTACATGAAAATAGCGAACATCTAATTGTGAGATGAATAGGTGTAGTTAGTTTAGCATAGGATTTAAAGCATGGGCTTTAGAACCAGAGAAATCTTGTTCAATATGCTATTTCCTTCATGCCCTGCCTTTTGCTTCCAGACAAACTCATTCATCAACGTCCACCTTACATACCATCTGGAAAAATTATCTAAATGTAATCATTCTGAGTAGGCTGTTCTTTATTTCTGAGTTTCCAGAGCATGTCTATTATGTCTAGTTTAGCACTTGCCATATTGTCTTATAATTGTTTCTTTATTTATATGTCTTTCCCGTTGAATAACAAGGTTCTCCAAGGCCAGAACCATACCTCACTTGGTTTACCATAGAGTCTGTTATATATAACAGTAGTCAAATGTGAGCACTAGTAAGTAGTCAGTCAGACCTGGGTTCAAATCCGGACTCCACCTCTTCCTAGCTATTTGACCATGTGACGTTATTTAATCTCTATAAATCCGTGTTGCATTATCTAAAAGATATCTATCTTTAAGGGTCATGGAGAAAATTAAATTAGGCATTATACATAATGTTTGACATGATAATTGGTCCATACTGAAGAATTTTAAACTCTCATTTTCATTATTAACTGCATAAATATCTGTTAGCCAAACCTCTGATTATAATTTCTTCGTGCAGACCAAAAAAGTCATCATGAATGAAATGTTGCAGAAAATGTCATTGACATCTTGTTCATTTTTTTCGTAAAAAATGCAGCTAAGAATATATGGGTATCTTAAATGGTCATTCGTGAAGGATACCTGTTAGAAGAAAATAGGGTAACCTTTCCAAACTGCTCCCTGAGTTATGGTAAAAAATGAAACTCAATTTAAATGCTGAAAGTCTTATAATGCACATTTCAGTCTACCTGTTTGAACAAGTGATTTTCTCTGGGAGCCTGCAAGAGACAGCTTAATTAGTGGTCATTAGAATAGATGCAGCTAATTACACATCACGTAAAAGCATTTCAGGTCTATTTTTTTTCTTTTTCACTTTGTCATCTTCCACCCTTATCCTTCTCTGGCAACTTTTCTGCTTACTCCTGATTGAAGTTTAGGAGATAGACATATTTTCATAAAAATTTATAGCATGTCAGTCTGCCTCGGGCGCTTCATCTTTCCTTATTTATGATGATAGCAGCATCGGTTTCCAGAGTACCTACTGCGTGCTAGCCAGATAGTGTGCTAAGTGCCAGGTATACTTTATCTCTCCATTCACCAGAGCTTATCGTCAACTAACATAACAGGTAATTTGCTCCTCCATTTTTTCATTATTTA
Source organism: Pteropus vampyrus (assembly GCF_000151845.1). NCBI lineage: Eukaryota > Metazoa > Chordata > Mammalia > Chiroptera > Pteropodidae > Pteropus > Pteropus vampyrus. The sequence continues at coordinate 887,472 of NW_011889021.1, read as the reverse complement.
TCATCTATCGCTCCTCCCTTCCCACCCTTCATCTCCTAAGAAAGTAAAAGCCCAAGCAGGGATCTTTGTCTGTTTTGTTTCCTGATATATCCCAAGAGATTAGAACAATGCCTGGCATATAGTAGATGCTCAATAAACATTTGTTGAATGATCACATCCTCACGCAACCCTGAAGTAGCTAGTATCTTTATGTTGAGGTTGGGGAACCTGAGGCCCAGAGATATAAAAGAAACAGTCCAGCATTACATGGCTAGTAAGTAACAGGTGTGTCCCTTGGACTCAGGTTTGTCTAACTAAATTCTATTCTTTCACCACTAAGGAATGACTTGTTGAATTCAAGTCTTATTCTGGAACACACGTACCCTCTGTGCCTGGCTGGCTTGAGACGTGATTTCAGATCTAGGATTGGCAATGGCAGGAATGAACATGATTGTGTTGTCAGATCTAGACAAAGAGACAGGTCAGACTGCTGGCCACAAGGAGGGGGCTTGGAGCTAGGTTGTCTGACTATAACACTCTCTGGTTCTATGCTAAAGAGAACTTTCTGATCTTCTTGGAACCTCACTTTTTCTGTGGGCCAGAAGTTAATATACTCTCCCCTGCTTTGTACAGACCTCCCGAACTTTCTATGAAGATTCCTGGTGTCTGGGTAGAGATTCTAGTTCTTTGGAGAAAGGTGCTCTATATATACCAGGTGTTATTAAGTATTATTATAATGATCATTTACTGCTATTCATTCCCTTTGATATTCAGTACTAGGCACCTCAGTTCCTGAATCTATCTAGTCAAAACCCAAACCTATTTCATTACTAGCTCCTTTCCTTCGCACGCTGAAAGTTAAGAAAATATTGGCTGAGTTCCACATTCCCGTTCCGGATGTGGATTTTGGTGAATGAGCCAAATGAAGAAACCATGACCACTTGTGGGAGGTTTGGTACACTCTCCTCTTCTCATTGTACAACTTCCTTGGCAAGACTTCCTAGTTCCATAGTTTCAGCTGCTGTTTCTATGTCGATAGCTTCTCAGTCAGCATCACCCTCCCACTTTGTTTTCTAAACGCCAAATCCATTTTTGCAACTGCCTTCTGCACACCTCCACCTGGATGTCTGAAAATTATCTCACATCCAGTATGTTCGAAGCTCAAATTATTTTACTCCTAAGTCTGAACACCCCTCTTAATTCTTTGTCCAGATCAATGGTATCTATCATCCTTTACTTCTAAATTCTCATTTCCTCACCACCCACATTCAGGCATCAAGTTCTGTCTGTTCCAAATCAGAAAAGCCTCACATCTGTTTCCTCCTTTCCATGTCTACAAACACTGCCCTATTTCTGGCCCCAAGCCATTGCTTCTCTCCTCCCCGGTCTTTTTGCACATTTTTTTCTTCCCCTCCAAATATGGCCAGCACAGCTGTCTTTTGACATGACAGATCTAATGATGTTACACACTCCAACTCTAGGACCTTCGTAACTGACCCCAGTCTATCATGTTAATATCACGTATCTCATCATGTGCTAACATCGTGTCCTCAGCAGCCTCTCCCTTACATACCTTGTGTCTCATACTCTCCACCTTCCCCTAACATGCAGTGGTGCTCATTTCTTCATGCCTTCTCATACGGTTCCCTTTGTCTGGACTGCCTTTCATCCTCTTTGTCACCATCACATTTACATACATTTTTTTAGGTTCCATTTCCTCTGCTTTCCCAAATTCCTCCAGGTGGAGTAATGCTCTCCTCTGCAGTCATGTAGCCCTTTGTAAATGCTCTCTTATATTAGTCAGGGTTCTCCAGGAAAACAGCCAATATACATATGTAGGAAGAGATTTGTTATAAAGAATTGCTTCATGCAGGGCAGCCTAATCCATTTATTTTTCAATATTTTGGGTGCTTATTATGAGCAAGGCACTTAAAGTTTGCAATGGACAATTACTACATTTTACTCATGTTAAGACTTTGGGAGATTGGTTGTAAATGGCAATCAGCGTACTCTAGCATCTGACGTCTGCCCCAGATCTGAGCAAAAGAACTTTCTATCAAAACTGATTTAAAGTTGAGAATTCAGTTAGTTATATGCATTTCTGTCTGTCATATCACACTTTGGCAGTCCTCAAATGATCAGGTCTTGACCACCACATTCTAGCATATTATCATCACAGTTCTCAAACTCCTTCTCTGCCATCCCTTTCAAAAAAAAAAAAATTGGCTCATGTAACATGGAGGTTGAGAAGTCCCACGATCTGCTGTCTGCACGCCGAAGATTCAGGAAAGCCAGTGGTATAATTCAGTCCAAGTCTGAAAGTCTGAGAGCCAGGAGCACTGAGGGCAAAATAAGATAGATTTCCCAGCTCAAACAATTATGCAGGAAGTGATGAGTTCTTCCTCCAACTTTTTGTCCTATTCATGTCCTCAATGGGTTGCATGATGCCACTCACATCTGAGACAGCAAACTGACTTACTGAGCAGTTTCCAGGTTCCATCTTCCTTCTCTGCTATTCTTAATATCTTACATCTTCAAGATTGCCTCATTGTCCAAATTAGCTGCAAGAGCACCAGCCATCACATCTGAGGTCCAGCAATAAAGAGGAAAAAGGAACTGAAAACATATAGGGGGCATCTCTCAACTAAGTCAGCTTTTTATAAGGCAATTTGCCAGAAATCTCACCCAACTTCTTCCTCCTACAACTTAAAAGCTACTCCTTAATGTAAGGGATACTGGGTAATGCAACTCATTGGCTGTGTACAGCGTTATCCAGAATATAACCAGAGTTCATTCATAGGAAGAAGGAAAAAATGATATTGGATAGACAACTTTCCATATCTGCCAAGGTCCATGGAAGGCTTTCTAGAAAGAAGGGAGGTTTAGGCTGACAGCTGAAAAATGAGTAGGAGCGGGCAGGCCAAGAGGAAGGCAAGGGAAAGCACACTGCTGTAGGTAGAGGAACAGCAGCCCTGATGGCCCCAGAGGGTTAGGATCAAGTTTATCTTTGTTCTGTACTGCCTAGCTCTGAACTTAGCACAGCGCTCATCACAAGATATATCTGTTGACTAAATATTGGTCTCTGACTGGGTGCTTATGCTACTTAATGTGGAATCTCTGCACCAAGAGGACTTCCCCCTAAAGAGATTCTCTCAGTTTACAGCAAAGCAATGAATCCTGGTGAAAAATCATGTGGTGTCCATATACCACATAGACACGGCTATGCACACAGGTACCCAGAAATCATGATATGAAGCACGTTTTGCAATAAAACCTGACCACAACTTCCTAATGAATCAGGAACACCACTTCACAGACCAATGCATCTCACATATTAAGTATCCTTTGTTGTTTATAGCTATAGAAGCTGCTGAGGTTGGAATTAAGGCAAGGAAATGAGAAGAAACCTGCCCAGCCCTTCCTGTTGATGAAATTCCCGTGGAGCTTGGTTCTCGGGTTTGGTGGTTATTAAGCCAAGCCTGGGAGCTCTGACACTGAGCCAGTCTCTACTCTGCTAACAGACCTGAAAAGCTTAGATGGGGTGGCACAAAGGAAAGACCAAATGAATATGTGCCTCACTCAGAGCCTGGCACATTCTAGATGTTCAATAAATATCAGCTCCCTGAATGGCTGGGACATTGGAGAAAGGGTTTACAGACGTATGACATTTGAACTAAGCTATAGAGGGTGAATAGAGGTTCTTGCAAAGGTGGGAAGAAGGGACAGACATCCTTTGAGAAACAACAGTATGTGCAAAAGGAGAAAGGTGTGAACAGGAAAACTCAATGATGCAATGATGCTGGGGAAGGTGGCAGAGGGAGACGAGGCTGTTAAGAGGTATTGTGCAGGACAGTGCCAAGATGTTTGGACTTTCTTCAGTGGGTGATTGGGACTTTAAATGAGTGCTGAGCAGGGGAAGGACATGATCAGAGTCACAGGGTCATTCACCCCTCTCCTCCCTACTTACTGCTCAATACAAGCCTCCCTTATAGTCTCAATATTGCTTCCATTGATTTACCTCTCTCTGTTTCTTCACTCCCAGGCCTTTTGCCTGACATCATCATGGGGTGGGGAGGGTTCAACATCCATGAAGATGTATCCCTCAACACCTTTGGAATTCTAGCTCTGATGACCTTGGCCTTCAGTCATTCTTTTTAGCTCTCCATTCCCAGAGCCACATCAGGGACCTTTCTCCACCTTGAGAAGCTCAAAGCCCAGTCATTCTTTTCCTTTGTCATCCACTGAGCAGCCAGAAGAATCCAATCACATCATTCCCCTGCTTAAAGCTCTTCAGCAATTCCCAGGGCATTGCAAATAAAAATCCAAATTCCTTCCTGTGGCCTTCTGAACTCTACATGTTCTGGCCCTTGCCCACTTCTCCAATCATATCTTAGTCCACTCTCCCCTTCACCTTCCATTCTTCCTTCCTTGGCCCTTAATCTTTCTATAACAACTGTTTCTCTACCCCCATCACACCAGACTTCTCAAATGAATTCTCGTTACTTGCTGTCTCCACCTTTCCACTTCTTAAGCCACTAAATATGGCTTAGGTTCCCACCAATTCACTGACACTGTTTTCTTAAAGATTATATTTAAAAATTGTCAAATCAAATGGGTGCAGGTGACTACCTTGTCTTGAAACTCACTCCCCTCAAGCATGGTTTCCATGATGTTACTTTCTCCTTCTTTTTCCACTCCTTTGTTCTTTCTCAGTCTTTGTGAATTCTTCTTCTTCTTTCCACTATTTAAATATCAATCTCCAGATTTCTACCTTCGGTTTTCATATATTCCCACTCTACACTCTACGTTAGCATCTGATACCTCGTCTATGGGCTTCCCCATCCCTTCATCAAATGACACTCAGGCGCCTCAACTCAACATACTCCCGAATTGAGTTCACCACCCCACCTTGTCAAAACCCATTCCATGCCATCCAAGAAAAGCACTTATATCTTCCCATTTGTTTAAGCTAAAAACCTGGGAGTCATTCTAGGTTACTCCTTCTCCCTCATCCTCTATCAGTGATTAATTATCACATGAGTGGGGCTAGCTTCTAAATGTCTCAGATCTCTGCTTTCCCCCATACTATAGTTCAGACCCTCCTCATCTCTCTTTCAAACTGTTGGACCACCTGATTACTGTGTTCCCTACCTTCGTTTTCCATCTCTCTTCCTCACTGGACTATGAAGTGCCACGCCTTATTAAACTTCATATCCTCTGAGTCTGCCATAGTGGCTGGCACAAAGTATGTTCTTGTAGTAGGTATTTGTGACTGCATGAATGAAGCAAATTTATGAATACGTGAATAAAAGAAATTACTTTCACAAAAACCGTGTGAGATGCTTATTATTATTCCTAACCTCTCTGGTTAAATAACTTGACCAAAACCATAGAATTAGTAAGTCATAGAATTAGCAAGTAGAAAAGCCTAGATTTGAACCTATGGATCCAAATCTTAAACTCTGCACCAAATCATAGAGCTTTTCTCAGTGGTCGCATTATTTTAAGGTCCTACCCAAAAGCTGGTATTAGACAAATTGATTATCTACTCAGCAGCACTATTTCAAAATAACATATTTTTTTGCCCTCAGAAAATGAAATGTCTTCATTTCCTTAAAGCACAAAGATTTGTCTTCATTGTTGCTGTTTCAAAGATGTGTGATCATGTGCAACCTCAGAGAGAGAGTTCAGTCCTGGTATGTATGTTCAATATTTTGCCCCATGCACCAAAGGCAAGATTTATGTGCTCCTCTGTGACTTGAGACATCCATTTCCTTGGTAATTTTGATAGCCAGTCATCTCTTAGAAAGGCTGAAGTAGATAAAATATTACCCACAGTTTGATTTCCTATACTATCTTCCCCCCCAGCCTCTTCCTACTCCCATATTCCCTATATCAGTGAATAGCAACTCATTTCCCAGGCCAGAAACCTGGTCATCATCTCTGAGTCCTCCCTCTGCACATGCACCCAGTGCCAAGAAGATTTATTTCACCTCCTCAGTTTATCTCTCCACCCCAATGACTAATGTCTTCATTCAGGCCTCCATCTGGATCTCACCTGCATCAGGAATCAGCCTCCTGTTTCATTATACTGGAAGGCACATTGTAACTGGACGTTCTATGCATGTCAGTGTTGTCAGCTGGTCCATTAGGTTGCCCCTGAGTTTAGATAAAACCACAGTCTTTAACAGTTCTTTGCTTTCTAAGGAACATTATATATTTTAAATTTGAAATTTCATAACAATCCCCCAAAAGACGAACAAAGAAGAAAAAGTTCATTGATCACCTTTTGAAAATGCTAGGGAACAGCCACATTATTTTGAACACTGAGGAGGGCAGGGGAGAAAGTATGAGGCTGGCAGAAAAAAATATAGAAGCATATCTTTGTGACTTCATTTGTTAAACAAGAACCTCAAACCACAAACCATAAGGGGTTTGGAGGTGCTAAATTTGACTGTATTAAAATTAAAGATATTTTCTAACAACGGATACTATAAATACAGTTAAAGATGGAGAACAGATTAGAATAAGATATTTACCCTTGTTCTAAGGTCAATAAGAAAGTAATGTTCAGAACATGTAAGAACTCCTGCAAATCTTCTAGAAAGGGGAGACTCAAAGGGAAAATGGTTGTTAATAACAAGCAGTTAACAGAAGAGGAATCCAAAAGATAATAAGTATATGAGGGTCAACTTCACTAGAATTCAAAGAAATGCAAATTAAGGCAAATCTGTAAACAGCAGAAAGTCAGATAATATATCAAGTGCTTGTGAACCTATGGTGAATATGGCAATTTTCACCTATGTTAAGTGCCTAACCTGACGTAGACATTCAGGATAGCACTCAAACTTCTGGGTTTTAAATCTCAGACAAATTCTCACATACATCCACCAATTTCTCTCTGTGTTCATTAAGACATCGTTTGAGATAAGAAGGAATTGGTAACAAGCTAGGTGTCTCTCACTAAGGAAATGTATAAAGTGATGGAATACCATGCAGGCCAGAAAATAATGAACAATATTTACAATGTGGAGTGCTCACACAAACATGAAGTCGTGTGAAGAAAGAAATATAATGAGCTTTATAGCCCAATAAATGTCATATATATGAAACATAAACATACAGACTGTTTCATTCTGCCTTTTAAGGATACATATACGTATATGAGCAAATGGATTGTTCCGGCACATTGCTCAACTTCAGCATTACCATTCAGTGCGAAGTTTCCTATGTGAATGGTGCCCTCTACAGCATGAGTCCAGAATACAACATGAATGGTGCCCCCTGGAGGTGTGCAACATGGGATCCCTGAATATGTAAAATGGCTCAGAAGGTAATAGATTAAATACACTGGAGTAGGGAACTATTTTGGTAGTAATAAGTGAAATGCGAGTGGAAATAGGGAAGGAAGGGTAACACGAAGTAAAATAAAGAAGATAGAAGAGGGCTCTTACACAAATGGAGGGCTTTTCATTCAGTGCGACCTGAATGAAGAAATAGGGTCTACTCAATTCCGTGTTCTTAAGGAAGGTGGGAGAAGGGTGGACCTGGGGAAGTGGTCTTGACCTGGATAACCATCGACTTTGTAAATCCTGTTAAGAAATGTGGATTTTATTCTGAAAGCTGTGAGGAATCCTAGAAGTGTCTGAAACTCTTGCATGGGGACAGATGAGAGTGCCAGAAGCTGGAACAGTGGTCCTTCAAAGCAATCCATGCTAGGTCTCCACAGGTGCAGTGGAGTCAGTGTAGCCAAAGATGCTCTCAGTCAGGTGTGCATGCCTACCTCCATGAGCACAGGGGTCCTTAGAAGGCCAAGCACTCCCTCCCTTGAGACCCTTCCCTGATCTTCCTGTGCCCAGAGGCTCAACCAGAAACAAGACCCGGTTAAAAGTGCTGTGGACAGCTCCAGCCCGCCACGGTTGGTATCACTTTCCAGATGTGACTGTGAATAGTGCACAGCTATCTGTCTTGATGGCCAAAGATTCCACGTTGTTAACTGACTATGCACCTGTGCCCTTGGAGCATTCAGTCAAAACTGTCATGTTGATACACAGGATATTAATATTTTGTGAGAAATTTTTTCCATTGGCAGAGACTTCTCACAAAAAGATGACCAGATGTTAACATAGGAAATTATCTTTCTTTTGCCTTTTTCTAAATCCCCACCTGGTAGATATTTATTGGTTCTATGATTTTGAGAAAATCATTCCACCTCCTTGGTGGAAATACTCCATGGAACGAGACTTGATAATCTCCTGAGGCCCTTTCAATGTCAACATTCTGGGGCCCGTGAGGAATCTTTTTTCTGGGTATGCCAAATACTTCCTGGGTATAATATAGCAAATTGGGCATAGGTTTAAGAATCAGGCTTGGGTTGGAATACCGCATCTGCTACTTACCAACTGGATGACCTTGGTTTCTTTATCTGTAAAATCAGAGGTTAAAAGTTCTGTCTCATAAGATGAATGAAGAGACAATGCATGTGAAAACACGTAGCACAAGGATCTGGCATTCGGAAAGCACCCAACAAAAGATAGTTCCTCTCCCTTCCCTTCTGTTTATGAGAACATGTTTCACAAACATTTTCAGAACAGAAATTTTACAAATTGTCATGATCAAATTTTCCATTTTCAAGAATTTAAGGATGAGCTCGGATGTAGTAATATAGAGAGAAATTCCTAGAAAAATCTAAAGTGTTAATTAGAGGTTATTAATAAACAAGTAGGTTTGTGTATTTATTTTGATTTCGATTTCATTTTTGATAGGGGTAGGTAGAGAAAAGCACAAAATCAAATACGTTTTATGACATCACCTTCTAAGCATAACCTTTTCTGTTAGACTCAAGATGAAAAAAGATAATGAATATTTTCTTTTTATAAGTCTGGTTCTTTTATTTGTTAATCCCTTTAATCTCACTTCTGTGGTATTTTTGCCCCTCCTGCTCAGACAGCTTGTCAGCTGGCTCTGACATAAAACAAGATAACTATTACTAAGCAGTGCTCAGGGAAGGCAAGGAAATGGGAAGGCGAGAAGGTGCCATGTCCTCTTAATGCTTCTGGTATAATGACCTGCCCTTTCCGTTGTAAGCATATTTTAAGTCAGTCAGAATTCTTTGTGGATTCCTGGGGCTACAAAGAATTAATTCACTAATTTTGATTAATATATTTACTAACCAAAATATAATATCTAATGAAAGCCAAGGAGTGGTGAAGTAGGCACTGTCATGCATAGTGAACTGTAATTAGAACAAATCTTTTGAAAAGCAATTTGGCAACTAAGTATCAAGCTTTTAAACATTTGTATTCTTTGGGAATTCTCTTTTTGGGAACCCATCTTATGGGGGGGTCTTATCAGGGAAGCATACATGCAGAGAAGCTTATCACAGTGTTTTTTTTATGTCGGTAAATGAATATTGGGAACAACCTAATGACAAGAGAACAATTAATTGCACTGTGGTGCATCCAACAGATGGATGGAGCCGTTTACAAGGAGCCTGTCAAAACCTGAGCATAAAAGCATATACACAGTCTCATTAAATTATTTATTTTTTAAAATAAGCAAAATATGAAATATTCATAATTCAAAAGGTCTGGAAGAAAATGTACCAAATTTTGGTAGTGATAAGTTTTTGATGACATTTCGAGTAATTTTTATTTCTTTTTACTTCTGTTGTTTTCAGGTCTATAGTAAGGACTATAAGGTATAACTTTTCTAATTAGCAAATCATCATCATCATCATCATCATCATCATCATCATCTTGTTTTATAAGGAAGTAAACGGAAATGCCAAATGGAATCTTTTTTGGTTTGGTTAGATGGCCCAGAATTGGATAATTAAGACCAGAGACACAATAAATTATATTAATTCCAAAAAAAGGATGGGGCTGGTTGGTGAGGAGCCTGCTCTGCTTTGCTCTCTCCTCCCCGGGATTTGTTAGGCTTGGAGACCAGGAGAGGAGTTACTTTTCCCAAGGGCACTGAAATTGTGGTGCTGGTGCATTCACTGCTACGCATTCATTTTCATATAGCGCCATAATGATCGTTAAAAAAGTGAATAAAATGTTTTAAAAGTCTAGCATTTATTAGCCACTTTCTAGGCATAGGCATTGTTTTGGTGCTTTTTATATCCATAATTCACCTTTCTCAGGCTTGGAAAAACTCTTAGTAAATGGAACTATTAACTCCTTTCTTTTCTCCTCACCTGCTCTCCTTTCTCCTACCTACATAGAATATTTTGGGAGGATATAATTGATCTGAACGAAAGAAAAAAAATGGGCAGACCGGGCTGCCTTTTGTTACTTAAAAAAAAAAAAAAAAAAGCCTGCTGGGTGCCTGAAGTGTTGACTGGAGAGGCATCTACAGGTGGCCAGCACAGAAAGGTTCTGGAAAGAGCACCAGAAAAATCCCACAGGCCTTCTCTCTGTGATGTGGCTTATTTGCTTTACAGGCTTCAGGCATATTTGCTGACGTCAGCAGGCTGTCAAAGTTTAAAATAATAATAGTGAAAAAGAAAACAGCCCCTATCTGCTAGGCAGCTCTGTTCTGCCAACTTCTGTGTTCTCTTCTGAGTTAGTAAACGTCCAAGAATCACCTCCCCTACCACCCTGGGGAGGGGAAAAAAAACACAATAATTTAAAAACCACTAGGTCAGCCCATTGCCAGCATAAACCATTCAGACAAGTAGCATTTGTCACACTCTAATGAGGATTTTACCTCTACCTCAAAAAGAGAGTTATTATTGGGCTTTGTGTTTATGGGATCAAATGATTGTCTAAGGACAGTGGGTTTCTTTCGGTCCCTTCCTCATTTTAATCACGCTCAAGACCAAATACATAGATGTCTTCTGCATCAGATGAAACTAAAAAACCATAATTATGCCAGCTAATGTATCTTGAAAACAACAATTAAGAAACTGGCTTTTTAATTCCCATTTTACTTGAAAATTTGAAAATATCCATGTATATTGTAATAGCATGGTGGTGGCGGAGGGGGACTGACTCTCAAAAAGAGACAGCCCACATGGCTTGAAGATGTCAGGTGAGCAGGCCCCCACCAGCAAGAAGCAGAAAAATCTCTCCAAGGAAAGAAATTTCTCTATAAAACTGGACCTCTTAAGTTATCTTCACATGCAGTGTTGAAATTGGAGCCAGCCTCTCCTCAGTTAGGTTGATACCAGGCTTCTGCACCAGGCTGGCACCACACACACACCCCATTGTTCACACCTCCTCCGGACAGATTAGATCCTACATTCCTCAGAAGTACGGAGCTCCGGAGGGAACACTGCCAGCAAGCTCCTTCCACACAGGCAACAACCAGCTACAACTGATAAGTTTTCATTGAAATAACTGGAACCATTACACTGAGTTCCCACCAGGGCTCTGTCTCCAGCTATCCAGAGAGAGATGTTGCACTTGCTTCTGGCTTATGCAAAGGCGTGAGCCAGACAAGAGCAATTCAAATCAAGTCGTTAGCTCACTTTTATATGCTTTTATCTATGGCTATGTGCTATTGTTAATCAAATTGTTCACCCAAGGTGTACTATTAGATTTGTTTTATTATATCTTTTCTATTTTCAGGCCTTATCTAGTAAATCCTGATATTTACACTATCTCAATTTTTGGTTTGCACAAGTAACTAATTCCTGACCAAAGATACTGAAGTTAGATATGGTTTTGGATAAAATCTGTTGAGGTCATCGTTGGTTTTAATCATATAGATAGCTCAGTTCAAAAGCTGAACACTAACAAAGAGCTTTGCTTTCAAGTTTTAGTTTCAACAAGAGTGCTCATTAAACAGCAAATTCAGTTGTACTTTATTTGAATTCTAGAACTTCCTTTGTATTTTTTCCGAAGTAAGTGATTGAGTGGATGAAGTGGCAATATGAATGAAAGGACAACACACATACCTCTGCAGGAACAAATCTCAAAGGCCCCAAATTAAATTTTAACCAGAGATTATGTCTGTCAGGAATCTATATCTCAAAAGAGTTATGTTTGGCTTTTCTAATAATAAAAGGTTATTTTGGAAAAAGGATCCCATTTGAATACATACTGCATTTACTAGGAGGAAATATGGAGTTAGACTTCTATATAGTTCAGCCTTTGAAAGAAAATAAAAGGCAAACAGCTTAACAGATGAGTGATTCCAGAATCTGCAGAAATGTAAACAGCCAGGATTTGGGAGCCTATGGGTTTTATCAAAGATGTAAGTAAGGCTGAGACCAACACCAGTGCGTCCTCTTTGGCTAGTTTTAACACGTTCACAGTCACAATTAACATTCAAGGAATTTCCTTTTCATCCAAGTGTTTCTTTTAAAAGCACTTTATGCCACAACCTAAAATTCTAGCTGCCATCAGTCCTTCCCATACAGAAGAGTGATGAAATCCCCATAATACTCTTTTTCTTCTGTTTTTGAAAATGGGTTCGGACCACGTCAATTTCCCTGGGGTGTTTGTTTTCCAATATGAGGAAGGGGGTTCTCACCTCCTCCATCCTTTCTTTCTCTAAAACTGCTTGGATTGAAGACCCAGCTTCCTCTTCCCGCGCCTTCCTCCACACTCACCCCAAGCCAGAAGAGCGCCACTGCCAGGCAGGCCGCCCAAGCCCTTCTCCACCCAGAGTGCTGCTGCCGGGCAGAAGCTCCGGGCCCATCCGCAGCTGGGTTTCAAGTCCCTGAGCTGGCCGGGCCCGGGCTTTCGACAAGAAAGGGAAAAACGTTCGTCTCCCATTCCGGCGCTGCTTCTCCTACACAAGGGATTCGCACACCGGCACCGAGTCCGAGTCCTGGCTGTGCATAGAGCTCAGCCCCGTGTCCGAGTCCTCGTCGTTGCCAGGACAGCTCTTGGCTAGTCCGCGGGCCTGATCCACCCACACCTCAGCGCAGGTCTGAGAATGGGATTCCCGTGAGGTTCCACCAGAGGTGGGGGGCCCGTCAGGCGCTGCCGTCGTCTCCAACGTGTGCAAAGTCTGGAGAAGGCCCTGCAGTTCCCGCTCCTTGCTGTTCCTCTGCTCCTGGCTGTAATCCAAGTCCGATTTGACGGCCTCCAGGTCCGTGTTGAGACGGAGCCCGATGTAGAGGCTAGTGCTGAGCTGCGTCCTGACCCGCTCCTGCTCCAGTAGCAGCTCGCCGTCGAGGCTGCCATCAGGCTCCGGTGGCTCCTCTCGTGCAGCGAGCTCCTCCTGGCGCCGCCGCATCCATCTCTGGTTCAGCTCCTCCTGAATCTCGGCCGAGAGACGCTCGAGCAACTCCTCTTGCTGGTCTCGCTGCTCCTGCAGCCGCAGCAGGTCGTCGCAGCGCAGGGCCAGCTCCTCCAGCGCCGCCGCCTGCGCCTCGCCGTCCTGGGGCTTCTCTTCGGCCGCCGCCGCAGCCGCAGCCGCGGGCTCCTCTCCTGGGCTGAGCCCATCAAGCTCAATGCCTGCGCCCACCAAGTAAGTGTCCTGCACATAGTTGACTCCGTGCCGCCGCATGCGGTCCAAGTGCACCTTGGCCTCGTAGCGATCAATCTCGCGGTCCAGCTCCCGGAGCCGCTGCACCTGCTGACGGATGGTGTGGTCCTGGGAGAGCACCAAATGCACCAGCGTCTCCATGCGCTCCACAGACGCGCTCTCTGTGGCTCGCGGCGACGACGAGCTGGACGAGACGGTGGACGACGAAGTGGACGAACAAGGTGACGACGGCTGCTGCTGGCGTCGCCGGTTGAGCTTGGCCAGCTTGCGGAAGGCCTTGCGCACAACTCGCCGCTGCTTCTCCTGGGTCATGGCCAGGCTGGGCCGCGCCGGGAATCCCCGGGCTGAGCAGGGGCGCTCGCGACTTAGTACCACGCGCGCCTCGGCGCTGCGGGGACCGGTGTTGGGCAGCGACGCCTCGCTGCGCACCAGCACGAAGCGCACATTCTCCTGCTCGTCGCTCCAGGCGGCCCAGAGACGCAAGATGCGCGTCTTGTTGGGCAGGATGCGCTCAAAGCCTCGCCACTTCTCCACAATGCAATAGCACTGCGGTGGCCCGCACAGCAAGCCTGGTGGCAGAGCCTCATCATCGTCCTCGTCGTCCTCGTCCAGGGGTTCCAGCAGCTCCACCGAGCCTGGCGAGTCGCTGGCTGCCCCCCGCCGCCGGCCCCGCCGCTGTCTCCGTCGTCGCCGGCAGCCGTCTTCCAAGAGCACGCGCACCACGTCCGAGCAAGTAGTGCGGCGAGAGAGACCAGATACTAGCTTTTCCTCCTGGCAGATCCACACCGATATCTTCTCTGATGGATCCATGGCGCGACCGGGACGCAGATGGCAAGTCTAGCCGAGCCCCGCTGGAGCAGTGGGGGCAACGAGCAGCCTGGCAGCTCTGAGATAGGATAGAAGCGCGGGACCCGCGCCCTGGTCAGTACGGGCTTTTTCCCCGGGCTGCTTACCGAAGACAAGCGCCGGCGTGGGCTGGAGGGCCTGCGGCTAGGCTCGGCCCGGACGGCGCGCTCTCTCAGTGCAGCGAGCAGGGTTCCGGCTCCTGCCGCTCTGGCTCTGCCGGACGTTCCCGGGACCTCGGGGTTTTGCTCCTCCCTACGTGGCTCCTCCCATTCCCTCCCCTAGCGCCCAGGGCTGCGGCCAGACCGCGGGAGGCGCGGCGCTCAGACCCGCCCCTCCAACCCTGGCCACACCAGGTGTGCTCCCTCCATCCCCCCCAGCAGGGCGGCACGCTGGGGACTTTTAGCCCCTTCCGCAAACTCGCCACTGTTTTGCGCGAGGGTCCAAGGGAGGACACGCAGAACTCTCCACTGGGGAAGCCCTGCCTAGGCGGAGATTAGCTCTGCGTCTTCCCTTGGCCCACTGGCTTCTCTTCGTGAGACTAGAGCTAGCTCGGTGCATATTGACTTTCCCGCGCCCCCACGCCAGATTCCTGGTCTTTCAAGGCAAAGTCGGCTGGGGAGTGTCCCAAGGGCAAAGAAGAAAAGGAAGACACAGTGTCTCGAACGGAGACGCTAACCTAATTGCGTGACCTCCAGCAGGGAGCTGTAAGTGCTGCTTTTAACGCAAGGCCTTCTAGTCTTCCTTGTCAGAACACAATATTTGCATATTTAAGGAGAACAAGATGGGGCTGTGTGCTTTGTAAGCAAGTGTGGATTCGTAGTCACGTGAAAGACAGGAATATGTCTGAGAAATGCCTACCTGGGCAATTTCGTGATTATAGGAACTTCATAGAGTACACTACCCAAACCTAGATTACAGTGTAGCCTACTACACACCTAGGCTGTATGGTATAGCCTATTTATTGATCCTAGACTATAAGCCTATACAACATGTTACAGTACTGAATACTATAGGCAATTGTAACACAATGGTGTTTATGTATCTAAACAGAAAAAGTACAGTAAAAATACAATAGAAAAGATTAAAAATGGTACATCCGTGTAGGGCACTTACCATGACTATAGGATGCAGGACTGAAGTTGCTCTGGATTCATAAGTCAGCAAGTGAGTGGTGAACAAACATGAAGGCCTAGAACTGTTGTCAACAAGTGATCAGTATCACAAATCCAATTCCAATAGGAGTCCTCAGTCTGGAGTGCAGTAAAAGGAGAAATTTTATTCAGGTAACAGTTTGCAAATGGGGAAAGGCAGCCTCCAGTGGAAACCAAAAATGCATTCCTGCAGCCAAAAGGGAAGCCCACTTATATAAAGTACCTACGCAGAAAATACCTGATCCCTGATTGGTTCATTTTTATGCAAATGAGAATCCAAATTTGCTCAGTTAGATTGTCCAAATAGCACTGTCCTGATTGGTCAGAATCATGTGTTCTGATCGGTGGTTATTCAGCCATTGTGATTGGTCAGTAAAGATACAAATGCGGATATAGCTGTGCAGTTCTGATTGGACGGAGCAGGCCTCAGCCCATTGGTTGAAAGGTGATTCCAGAAACACCTTTATAAGGGTGGCTCAGGTGACAGAAACACAATGCAGAAAGCTGGCAGTTCAGTCTGTAGCTTTCCCCTGAAATGCAGCGTGCATGAGAGGCCCCTGCTAAATGGATGATAGACTCTGATTATGAATTTTATGCCAATTAAGCACAAGGGGTGCTTCTTGGCATGTATAGTCCTTCTTGGGGTCAACGCTGTACGCTACTATAGGCTTTACAAACGCTGTATACTTAGGCTACACTAAATTTATAAAGAACACGAGATGAAATCAAGTACAAGAGAAAATGATACAATCAAGAGACTCGATAAACACGAGGTATATGATGCTGCTGCTGGTGTGATGTGGCATACTGTTTCACAGCAAACTTTTTTATGAGTAGAAAGTACACTAAAATAACGATAAATAGTATAGTAAATGCATAAACAAATGACAATTGTTTATTATCATTATCAAGTATTATGTACTACATGTAATTATATGTGCTCTTCTTTTATACAACTAACAGCACAGTAGGTTTCTTTATACCAGCGTCACCAGAAAAATGTGGAGTAACAGTTATGATGTCACCAGGTGACAAGAATTTTTCAGCTCCATTATGATCTTATGGGACTACTGTTGTATATGCAGTCCATTGTTAACCGATACATCGGTTATGTAGTACAATACTGTAAAATGATCTAGTATGGACGGGGACATTCAGAGGCTGCTCTCAGTTCCCCCAAAGAGTCATGTCTGTGGCTCTCTACATCACCTCGGCCTTCCACAGCCTTCTTCACAGGGGGACTCCTGATTCTAGTAGACTTCGGGGCCCAGACCCAAGTCATTAGCTGTTTTTTTCACATCCCACCTTCATAAAAGGAAGTGTAGTCATTACCATGATAGTTGCTGGTATTTTCTAGATGTGGTCAAGAAGGGATAGGAGGCAAGTTTCACAGCTCAAGAAAACCAAGAGTACAGTGCAAATTAGCTTTTTTCATTTTCAGTTGCTGCCACTGATGGTTCCTTGTAGGCAAGGTTCTCCTTCAGCTTATCTCTATGAGTACAGGTCTGATAACGTCACTCCTTTGCTTCAAGAACTTGGATGGCTCCTGTTTGCCTCCTGAATAAAGTACTTTTATTTGTTCACTCATTCATTTGGTAAATATTTATTGAGTACTTCTGTGCTCCAGGTACTGTGCTGGGGAATTGATGATGAACAAATCAGTCCTGGCCTATGAGGAGCTCACAGACTAGTGGAGAGAGTAGCTGAGTAAATGTTTCCAACACAGTCTTCTGTGATATGATAAGGGAGAGCTTGAGGTGCTAGGGGATTGCTGGAGTAGCATCCTACCCAGTCTGGGAGAGTCAAGGAAGGCCTCCCTGGGGAGGTGGAGCCTTAGGCAAGACCAGAAGCACCATCTGAATCTGCCGAAGGGAAAACAGATGGAGGGGAGGAGGCAGGCAGTGTTCCAGGCAGAAGGAACCACAGGTGCAAAGTCTAAGAACGACAAGAGCATGGCAGTTACTGGAGCTGCAAGGAGTTTAAGTGAGAGGAGTATCTCAGAATGAGGTTGGATGAGTAAGGAAGCAGCAGCTGGGTCAGAAAAGACTTTTAATTCTGTGTGTCGATATTCGGATCTATACTAAGGGCAATGAAAAGCCATCGAATGTGGATTCTGAGGTCAGACTGGATTAAAGGGGTCTTTGTACCTCCCTAGCATGGTGTGTGTGGGGACTCTCATAATCTGTCCCAGCCCACTTCCCCAGCTCCTCCCTCCTATGCTTGGATATCCCTTTCTCCTTCCCCTCACACACACACATAATTGTTAGAGCTTTGTCATCAGCTGTCATCCATCCCTATTGGATTTTAAGTTCCATGAAGGTAGGGATCATATCTGTTTTGCTCACTTTTGAACCCTTTACATTTAGCACAATGCCATGCATATTCTAGGTTTACTTAGTGTCTGTTGAATAAATAAATGGATGAATGAATGAATTCTACATGATAGCAAATCAACGCATCACTCATCCAGAACGGCACCTACAACTTGATACATCATACTTTGTACACGCTTTTCCCACTAATTTCCCTCTTAAACAACCAGAAAACTAGTCATCTTTCAGAAGCTCAGCTCAAAGATTACATGCTCTGGGGAATCCTTTCTTCCCTTCTCCAAGAACTGGTTTCTTGCTCTTCTGCCTCTCTTAATGCAGAAGTTTCATTACGTTGTGATGCATTTTTAAATGTCTGTTTATTCTACAAGACTTAGCTTTTCTAGAGAGCGAATTGACTATCTTATTCATATTTTGGTACCCAGTGCCTAGAGAGTGTCTAGTATCTAGTAGGCCTTTGATCTTCCTCTAAGATATTGTACTTCGCTCAAGGTTATTGTAATTTTTTTTCTAGTGGCAGACAGATATGTGGAATGATATATATGAAATTCATGCTGGGGTAATTAAAGGGTAGAGTGATCAAGGGGTTCTGAGAAGGCTGAAGAAGCGGGGCTTTAATACGGGGAGCGAAGGAGTTCAGGACATACTGGGTAGGAGAAATTACACACATTAAAATGTTAAGGTGAGTATGCACATGGTCATGTACCAGTGTTTTAGAGTGCAAGTTCTGGGTTCACCTTGCCTATATTTGAATACCAACTAAGCTTTCTAGGCTTTAATTTTGTCATCTGGGAAAAAAGAGAGAATAATAGAATTTTCCTTATAGAGTTGCTATGAATATGAAATGAAATGATGTACTACACATAAAAGATTTAGCACAGTGTCTGGCATATAACAAATGCTCAATAAAACATAGCTAGCTTTATCCATGAATTTTATTGAGTGCCTACTCCATGCTGTGACCTGGGCTAGGCATTGAGGATATAGCAGTGAACTAGACAGACTTGGTGCCTGCCCTTACAGAGCTCGCAGTCAGGACTAGTTTGGTATGTGTTTGATTAGAAATGTATTTGTTAGATTAGGCTAGGTTACAATAACAAACAGAGGCAAACATATATAATGGCTCAAATATAAGAAAGGTTTATTTTTATTCACATAATAGTCAAAAGCAGGTATCCTGTTTGGTAGATGGCTTTATTCCAGATGATAATACAGAAACCATGGTTCCCTCCATCATGTGGCTCCAGAATCTCTTAGACTTCATCGTCTACATCCAGTCAGAGGCAAAAAAGAGGAGGAAAGGACACATCCTCTTCTTAAAAGCCTTGGCTGGGAAATGGAGCATACCACTTCTCACGTCCCACTGGCTAGAACCCAGTCATATGGCCACTTGTAATGGTAAGGGGATTTCCATAGAAACTTTATAAGAAATAGGAGATGAGGCAGAGAGAGAAGTTCCAAAAGTCTATCGGTTGCAAAGAGGTGGCCCAAAGGCCAATTCAGGCTGTCTTTGACAGAGCACACCTTTTCCAAGTAGCCATGAACCCAACACCCTCTGTGTCTTATATATGACCCAATTCACATAAATTCACAACACC
>NW_011889021.1:860877-868072 GCF_000151845.1 Pteropus vampyrus | reverse complement strand
GCTCTGGGGAATCCTTTCTTCCCTTCTCCAAGAACTGGTTTCTTGCTCTTCTGCCTCTCTTAATGCAGAAGTTTCATTACGTTGTGATGCATTTTTAAATGTCTGTTTATTCTACAAGACTTAGCTTTTCTAGAGAGCGAATTGACTATCTTATTCATATTTTGGTACCCAGTGCCTAGAGAGTGTCTAGTATCTAGTAGGCCTTTGATCTTCCTCTAAGATATTGTACTTCGCTCAAGGTTATTGTAATTTTTTTTCTAGTGGCAGACAGAGATGTGGAATGATATATATGAAATTCATGCTGGGGTAATTAAAGGGTAGAGTGATCAAGGGGTTCTGAGAAGGCTGAAGAAGCGGGGCTTTAATACGGGGAGCGAAGGAGTTCAGGACATACTGGGTAGGAGAAATTACACACATTAAAATGTTAAGGTGAGTATGCACATGGTCATGTACCAGTGTTTTAGAGTGCAAGTTCTGGGTTCACCTTGCCTATATTTGAATACCAACTAAGCTTTCTAGGCTTTAATTTTGTCATCTGGGAAAAAAGAGAGAATAATAGAATTTTCCTTATAGAGTTGCTATGAATATGAAATGAAATGATGTACTACACATAAAAGATTTAGCACAGTGTCTGGCATATAACAAATGCTCAATAAAACATAGCTAGCTTTATCCATGAATTTTATTGAGTGCCTACTCCATGCTGTGACCTGGGCTAGGCATTGAGGATATAGCAGTGAACTAGACAGACTTGGTGCCTGCCCTTACAGAGCTCGCAGTCAGGACTAGTTTGGTATGTGTTTGATTAGAAATGTATTTGTTAGATTAGGCTAGGTTACAATAACAAACAGAGGCAAACATATATAATGGCTCAAATATAAGAAAGGTTTATTTTTATTCACATAATAGTCAAAAGCAGGTATCCTGTTTGGTAGATGGCTTTATTCCAGATGATAATACAGAAACCATGGTTCCCTCCATCATGTGGCTCCAGAATCTCTTAGACTTCATCGTCTACATCCAGTCAGAGGCAAAAAAGAGGAGGAAAGGACACATCCTCTTCTTAAAAGCCTTGGCTGGGAAATGGAGCATACCACTTCTCACGTCCCACTGGCTAGAACCCAGTCATATGGCCACTTGTAATGGTAAGGGGATTTCCATAGAAACTTTATAAGAAATAGGAGATGAGGCAGAGAGAGAAGTTCCAAAAGTCTATCGGTTGCAAAGAGGTGGCCCAAAGGCCAATTCAGGCTGTCTTTGACAGAGCACACCTTTTCCAAGTAGCCATGAACCCAACACCCTCTGTGTCTTATATATGACCCAATTCACATAAATTCACAACACCGCCTGACCACTGTAAACATGTGAGTTTGTGACTTGCTTCTACATAGCCTCCCAGGATTATCCCATTCACTACCAGGGATTTAATACTATTGATATTTCATGGTTCCCAAATCTATGCTTCTCTTCCAGATCTTGTTTGATGCATACCTCCACTTAGGTATCCCCAAAACACCTTAAACATTTGTCAAAAAGATAAGTAGAATCCAACATCTTTCTTCTCAAATCTCTTCTGCCTCCTGAATCTCTATCTCAGAGAATGGCCTCAGCATTCACCATGTGAGTTCAAAAATCTGAGGATCACCCTACATCACTCACCATTTACCTCCTTTCCCCACAGTATATTGAAGAACTATGAGGGCAGAGAATTTTGTGTTTTGTTTCCTGTTTCATCTCTAGTGCTTAAGACATTGACTAGCACACAGTAGGCACTCAGTAAGTGTTTGTGGAAATAACGAATGAATCAATGAATGAATGAATTGCCTTAGCTTAGACACTTATTATTTTCACCTGGATTCTGCACTTTCCTCCACACTACTTTCCTTATTCCCGGTCCTTCCTCTCTCGCATACTCCCTGCTGACAAATGTTTCATGGTTCCTCGTTATCTTCAGAATCAAGTCCAAACTCTTCTGCAGTGTCTAACTCCCTCAGGATCTGATGTCTGTTTTACTCTCAACCTGTACATTCCAGCCCCCTGTCCCCATTCACACTGTTCTTTCTGACCCCCACCCCTGGCTAATTCCTACCTACCCTATAATTTCAGCTTAACTGTCACCTCTTCCTAAAAGTCTTCATTCATAACATCCTCTCCAGGAAATAATCCAAATAAAACTGTACTTTACAAAAATTAATCAACATCAGTAGGTATGATCAATTGAACTTATGATACATTTTTGTTAAGAAGAACAATGGATTCCAGGGGAGGATGAAGACCGGACTTAAAAATTCAGACTGCAGTCACTTAAACACTTTAATACAAACCTAATAGATGCCTTCCAGCACATCATGGACATTTGCAGTCTTAATTCTCAGGATTGCACTATCCAACACAGTAGCCACTAGACATATGTGTCCTTTGAGCACTTGAAATGTGGTTATCTGAATTAGATATGCCATGAATATACAATACACACGAGATGTCAAAAATTCAGTAAAAAAAAAAAAAAATCTTAATATCTCATTAATATGCTATATCAACTACATGTTGAAATGATACTATTTTGGAACTATTAGATTAAATCACTGAAACTATTTTGCCTGTTTCTTTTTACTTATATTTTAATGTGTTCACCAGAAATTTAAAAATATCTATGTAGCTCACATTGTATTTCCATTAGACAGTGCTGCCTATGGAAAGGACCAGAAACTTGAGCAGATTGAGCCTTTCCAGGTGTGGAGTTACTGTAAATATCCTAAACACGTATATGTGCATCTGGGTTATGGCCATCTCCTGAGAAAGCCATTGCAACCTTTTCCGGTTTTATAGTTCGAATGCCTCTTTTTGTTTTATTATGTCCCTCAGAAAAGTTTCTTGCTACAATCTAACCTACTCCTCTTAGGCACCCTAAGAAGTTTATTCCTGAGTCCTACGCTGCATTTGGATCCAATTGAAAGTCAAATTATAAACAGTTGCCTCCAAGACAGGACTTCAGTATCCTTGCTCACCTTCCACCCTTATACCTGATGAAGGGCACATAGATTCAGGCTGTACTCTGAGCCAGAAAAGTATATGGCTTTCATAATAGGAGGAAATATACAAAAATATATTTATAACCTGGGGGAGGAATTCATAAACAGGACATAAAAATGAAAAATTCTTAAAGGATTTATAAATATGACCACATCAAAATTTGAAACTTCTGATGGAAAAAATATATAAGTATATTGCATATAATGTTAAAAAGTCAAATAATAGCCCAGGAGAAAATATTTGCAACAAAAATACCAAAAAGTTAGGATTCAGAATGTATAAAGATCTCCCAAAATTTAGTTTAAAAAAATATCATGCAACGCTGTGTAAAATGGATAAAGAGTAGGTTACTGGTAGACCACAAAAGAGGAAACACATGACCAAGAAACATAAAATAATGTCCGATTGGACTAGAAATCAGAAAAATGTAAATTTAAGTGAAATAAGATACCTACCCCTTTTCTGCCAGCAGATTGACAACATTTAAAAAACATATAATAATATCATTGGTTAGACATCTATATATCTTCTCATACACTACTGGTGTAAATCAATATATCTAGTTTGGTAAGGTGTATTAAAAATAAAAATGCGCTTACCCCATGTCCCAGCAATATGGCTTTATAGTATGGACCTTAGAAAAACACATATGTGTTCAGGATGGATGTACAGGGGTATGGACTAAATCATTCTCATTTTAACAAAAACAACAAAAAGTGGATACAACTGAAGTGTCCACCAATAAAGGAATGGCTGAACTGGGGGGTACGCACAGTTTGGAAGCTCAGTAGCAGTTAAAGGCAGTAAATAAGTTGTATGTGTATAGGTAATAACAAACTTCCAAGATGCATTGCTCAGTGCAAAAGGCAAGTTTCAGAGCAATGTATATAATGCAATCTCATTTATATTTAAAAATATATGCAGAAAACACATATACATAAAGTCACACTGTGTGTTTTTCAGAGATATAGATACCTGTGTGCCTGCATAGAGCAGGGCGTGGAAAGATATTTACCAGACTGAAGGCAATGAACGCCTCCTGGAAGAATTAAGACATTTCAGAGGGAGAGGATCAAAGAGGAAGTTAGCTTCATCTGCAATGATTTTACAAGAAGAATTTAGTCACATATTACTTAATTATGCAATTACAGTGGATGATTTTAAAAAGTGAAAGGGTGTGGGTCGGGATTGCTAAGTTATGGTTCTCCTTTAGACCTTTTCTTCACCTGACTGTCTCCCTTCTGGGACGCCACCCCAGGATAAGTAGCATTTCTGCTTCTTGTCATCTGAAGAAACATACATTACCCACCACTTTATCTCAAAGGGTTGTGGAGATTAAGTGCTACTGACTGAGGAGTTTAGTTGAGTACCTGGTTTAAAGAATGTGCTTCACCCTGGATCTTTTCTTATCTCTTGCAGGCAACCTTTTAAGAAAACATAGTTTTCACAGTGGCAACAGAGACCTTTGCTAAATGTCCTCATATTGGATCTCAAGGGTAGCATGTCATTCAACACTGTGGTTTTTTTTTATTCATTTATCTTCCTAACACCTATGAGAACTAACACATAATTCCCTTGCCCATGAGAAAACAGAGGCCAAGAGGAAGGGATTGGCCAGTTTCCCAGCTCACAAAGCTGTGTGGGAGCTGGTATTTTGTTTGGAATTTCTACCTGTCCAATCTGTCAGTCACGGTTCATGGCAGCTGTGGAACACCCAAAACAGAAACTTCCGCCCTTAATTATATTGAGCTGTGCAGAAGTGTGACTGGACCTTACTGTCTGAATCAGTTCCTCATAATGATTAACCACAGAAAATAATCTGGCAAATTGTGTTTATGGAAATGTTTGGTTGCTCTCAGATGCTTTTGAGGAAATCTGGGAACTGCCACACTCATCTGAGAGAACCCATTCTTGAGCAGTTGGAGCTCCCAGCTGGGGTAGAGATGCTGGACTGTCTTCCTCAGGGACATGGCCTCTTCTTCTTTTTTCAAAAAATTTATTTATTTAAATTAGTTTCAAGTATACAGTACATTGGTTAGACATCTATATAGTTCATAAAATGATCTCAATTGCTCCTTTCCTCTCCTGGCCCATCACCTAGCCATCACATTAATGCTAACTGCATTCCTTCTGCTGTCCCCATTCCTGTGACCAACTATCAATTACTAATTTGTACTTCTTTAACCCTTCACCCCATTCTCCCAGCCTCCCAAACCCCCTCCCCTCTGTCCATCACCAAATTGTCCACTATATTTGTGCATCTGTTTTTGATTAAAAAATATGGAATGCTTCACGAATTTGTGTGTCATCCTTAAGTAGGGGCCATACTAATCTTCTCTGTATTGTTCCAATTTTAGCATATGTGCTGCCGAAGCGAGCACGGGGACATGGCTTCTTACAGTGAGGTCAGTGGGCCGCCTGCTCAAAATTGCCTGTGGTGTTATTAAAATGCAAATTCCTGGGCCCCACTCTAACCTAGTGAGGCAGAGTCCCTGGAGTTAGGCCCAGAAGTTTGCATTTCAAGCAATCTCCCTTGGGGAATCTTATGCACACTAAAGGTTGACCTCAACTGCACTAGGGGGAAAAAAGAACCAGACATAAGAATGCGCTTAGCGAAACTGCTCATTAGCCATCTTGGCTCTGTAGATGGTAGAGATATATAAATAACATGTATACACAATAGAGTGGTGGGAAACATATGACAGGTGAGAAAGAGATGCCCTGGGAAGAGGGAGAGGGAAGAGACAGGGCAGAGGAGAGAGGAGCTGTTCATTCTTTATCCTCTGAAATCTCGTTTCTTTGGTGAAAGCCTAGGTTACAAGGTGATAGCATAGAAATGTTTAAATAAGAGAGTCTAAGGTAGCAGTGACTTCAGTCATCTGAAAGACATTCTGGAAGATATTAAGCATTCTTAGTCTTTGTTCCAACAAAACAAACCTAGTTCCTGATTCACAAATCATCCTGGGAATGTATAGCACTTAGAGTCAGAGAGAAGTCTCTCAAATAAAAAGTATCCTCTATTCAAGAGTCTATGACTTCACCAATGAAGATTATGTCAAAAGGGGTTTTGTTTGATTAATTTTCATTATCTGTTGTTACCCAATTAATGAAAGGTGATACTATTAATGAGTGTGTGAACGAGACAGTGTCTTCACTGCCACATCTGAAACATTCCCCCAGCTTTTTCAGGGTAGAATAGCCCTGGCCCAAAGTGTGGCCTTTCTTCATTGTAGGGAAATACAAACTCTTTCTCTCCAACTGCCCCAGCACCAAATTATTGTGTGTCAGCTGCTCACCAACGGGACACAATATGAGGCCTGTACTTGAGTTACTCCTATTTTATGTGAGCAAAATGCTAGCTTTCTTTTTTCAGTTGAAGTCGATTGAGTTGGGAGAAGTTTCAATACCACATTTCTTGGTTTGAAAGCATGGTTGTTTTAGTAGCTGGTGTAACTGCAAAGAACTTGTCAACTGCCTGTAAGAAATATTGCTTAGAAGAAGTTAAATATGATTAAATGGAACCTTTCATACAAATAATGAAACCATCTTCACAAGATGTTCTTTTCCCCACTGAGGAAGAAATGGAGACACATTTTCATTGCCATTGCATCCTGTCCAGGTGGAAAAGGAAGGCTGTGGGCTAGATAAGCAAAAATAGGTCACATCTGGGTAATGCAGCCACCTCTACCTGCTTGCTGAAGTTTGTCTTTGTTTTACTCCTGAAGCACAGCGTTGTTTCCTTGGGCCCAGGCTCCGAGTTAAACCTGGGTTAAACTATGGATCTCTTACCCTTGATTTTGTGATTGGGAGACCTACACAAATGCAAACCTAGAACACAATTGAACCCTCACTAGCTTAAATCTCCCCGAATAGAAAAGAAGCCGCTTGATCTTCCAAAAGTTTTGTCCGGCTTCTCTCTCTTTTACACCTATTGTTACACTATGAGACGAAATCACTAAATTGTCAGTCTGTGAGTATTTGCTACTTTAGAATATACATTGAAGGATTTTACAAAACAAAACTGTGCCATAAAAAGTATTTCATCCATATGACCCAACAATTCCATTTCTCAATATGTATATATCCAAAATAATCAAAAGCAAGATCTCAGAAAAATATTTGTACACCCATATTCCTGGCAGCATTATTCACAATAGCCAAA
>NW_011889021.1:854426-860827 GCF_000151845.1 Pteropus vampyrus | reverse complement strand
TGGGAAACATATGACAGGTGAGAAAGAGATGCCCTGGGAAGAGGGAGAGGGAAGAGACAGGGCAGAGGAGAGAGGAGCTGTTCATTCTTTATCCTCTGAAATCTCGTTTCTTTGGTGAAAGCCTAGGTTACAAGGTGATAGCATAGAAATGTTTAAATAAGAGAGTCTAAGGTAGCAGTGACTTCAGTCATCTGAAAGACATTCTGGAAGATATTAAGCATTCTTAGTCTTTGTTCCAACAAAACAAACCTAGTTCCTGATTCACAAATCATCCTGGGAATGTATAGCACTTAGAGTCAGAGAGAAGTCTCTCAAATAAAAAGTATCCTCTATTCAAGAGTCTATGACTTCACCAATGAAGATTATGTCAAAAGGGGTTTTGTTTGATTAATTTTCATTATCTGTTGTTACCCAATTAATGAAAGGTGATACTATTAATGAGTGTGTGAACGAGACAGTGTCTTCACTGCCACATCTGAAACATTCCCCCAGCTTTTTCAGGGTAGAATAGCCCTGGCCCAAAGTGTGGCCTTTCTTCATTGTAGGGAAATACAAACTCTTTCTCTCCAACTGCCCCAGCACCAAATTATTGTGTGTCAGCTGCTCACCAACGGGACACAATATGAGGCCTGTACTTGAGTTACTCCTATTTTATGTGAGCAAAATGCTAGCTTTCTTTTTTCAGTTGAAGTCGATTGAGTTGGGAGAAGTTTCAATACCACATTTCTTGGTTTGAAAGCATGGTTGTTTTAGTAGCTGGTGTAACTGCAAAGAACTTGTCAACTGCCTGTAAGAAATATTGCTTAGAAGAAGTTAAATATGATTAAATGGAACCTTTCATACAAATAATGAAACCATCTTCACAAGATGTTCTTTTCCCCACTGAGGAAGAAATGGAGACACATTTTCATTGCCATTGCATCCTGTCCAGGTGGAAAAGGAAGGCTGTGGGCTAGATAAGCAAAAATAGGTCACATCTGGGTAATGCAGCCACCTCTACCTGCTTGCTGAAGTTTGTCTTTGTTTTACTCCTGAAGCACAGCGTTGTTTCCTTGGGCCCAGGCTCCGAGTTAAACCTGGGTTAAACTATGGATCTCTTACCCTTGATTTTGTGATTGGGAGACCTACACAAATGCAAACCTAGAACACAATTGAACCCTCACTAGCTTAAATCTCCCCGAATAGAAAAGAAGCCACTTGATCTTCCAAAAGTTTTGTCCGGCTTCTCTCTCTTTTACTATTGTTACACTATGAGACGAAATCACTAAATTGTCAGTCTGTGAGTATTTGCTACTTTAGAATATACATTGAAGGATTTTACAAAACAAAACTGTGCCATAAAAAGTATTTCATCCATATGACCCAACAATTCCATTTCTCAATATGTATATATCCAAAATAATCAAAAGCAAGATCTCAGAAAAATATTTGTACACCCATATTCCTGGCAGCATTATTCACAATAGCCAAACAGTGGAAGCATCCCAAATGTCCATCAATAGATAAACAGTTAAATAAAACATGGTATCCACATACAATTCAGTCTTTAAAAAAGGAAGGAAATTCTGCATATGATGAATCTTAAGGATATTATGCAAGGTGAAATAAATCATTCATAAAGAAGACAAGTACTTTATATTCCACTTATACGAAGTCCCTAGAGTAGTCAAATTCATAGAGACAGAAAGTAGAATGGTGGTTGCCAGGGACGGGGGGGAAAGCGGGGACAAGGAGTTATTATTTATAGGTGCCTAGTTTCAGTTTTGCAAGATAAAAAGGGTTCTGGAGACGGACAGTGGTGATGGTCACACGACAGTGTAAATGTACTTAATGCCTCTGAACTGTACACTTACAAGTAGTTAAAATGGTAAATTTTATGTTAGGTACATTTTACTACCATTTAAAATCCTAATTTTTTAAAAAGTATTTCAGATTTTATGCCAAAGGTCTTATTAAAGGAAACTTCAACTTTTTCAAAGAAGTGTAAATGCTTTCCACATGACTTTCAAAGTAAATATGATATTTTGTTAATTTCCCGGGTCTTTGAGGAAACCAAATTTCTGATCCCTGTTCAGTTGAAAAAAGCCTTGGTCTTCCTTCTGCTTTCATACTTTTTCTCCCTAGCTTCATGTATTGGCTTTGTTAGCACCTTCTGCGGACCTATGGCTTTAGTGCTCTGGTCTTTATCAGAAACTTAGGTAAATAGTTGCAGGGCTTTGGTAAGCTTGAAAAATGATAGCTGAGTATTGATAAGTCTTTATGTTGCAAAGCCTATAATTATAAAGCATATTCTTAATAAAATTAATGTTCTACCTAGTTCACAAAGCTGTGCACAGACTAAAGAGCACGAGGCCTGCTGAAGTGCCTGGAGACAGTTGACATGAACACATGTTGTCCTAGTAGATATTTGCTTATTAAGCAATAGCGAAGAATAGAGCTGGATGGACCTCAAAGACATTATTTATATCCCTGTTTCCTGAAGCACTAGGTTTCTAAACCGGTCTCTTAGGAGCGAAAATACACAGGGCTCTAAGCCCCCATTCCTATATCAGCTTGGGAAGCTCCATTTGCTTATTTCTTATATATTGTTTTCCTTTCACTCCCAAAAGTCTGAAATCCACTGACCACAAAAACGTGTCACTTGACTCTGAACCTTTCTTTGTCTCCTTCCCACTTCCCACTATTCCAATTCCATATGAGAATCAGTGCAATTATGGGGAGGCTAATCCACCCCTTGCAGTGGGAGTGGACCCAACACCACATGATCTAGGCCTGGCCAATCATCACGTTCCGTCCCCTGTCTCAGTGATTGGTTCAGAGACGGGTATGTGACCAGAAGGGGTGTGGTTAGAGTGAATCTCCAGATTTCTACGGATAACATTGGCACAAAGACTTTCGCTTTGTGTCATCCGTAAATGAGGGCATGTAGCCCCAGGGAACAGCTGGAAGCCATTTTACAACCAAAAGGTCTGCCGTGGTCTGCCTAAGATGAAGCAACACGGAGGAAGCAGGGCCAAGAAATGGTGAGCGGGAAATTAGTTCCTGGTTGAGTTGTTTGAGCTAGACCTGAAGCTTTTCAAATCGTTTTGGGCTTTTCAATTACGTGATCCTATAAATTTCCTTTATAATTTAAGCCAATATGAGCCAGCTTTTCCATTACTTAGAACCAAAAACGTTTTAAATGATACCGCATTGATCCATGTCGAATGGCCCCTTCGTTTTACAGATGAAGAAGCTTACCTCCCATCGATGCTACGTGTTTAGTTAAGAGGCATCGCCTTTTTAGTCCCGGGCTTTATTTTTTATTCCCTTTCTACTATCTTAGTCATTTAGAGAGTGTTTATGATGAGTTTAGCAACCATGAATAAAATGTTAATTCTTATTACTAAGCACGAATTGGATGTGCTCTGAAGCACTGACACTGATTTTCCTCATGTTTGACTTTTGGCAGTCCATCTCACTGCTTTATGGCCAGTTTGTGTATTATGGTCTCTGATGATTCATTAGAAAGAAGAAAGGTTCAAATAATTGGAGAAAGGTGTTAGAACTTCATTTAAGAATTTAATTTAATTTATAGCTAATTTATCAGCAACTCAGGATGCTGCTTTGCCATTTTCTCCTAAACTTGTCATATATTTACATGTCTTGATAATTATTCCTTATTACCATTTTTTATCTTTTGAAAACACAGCCTCACTGCCCTGTCTTCTTAGCTTCTGGGCTACCTCTACACCTAGAGTTTTTGGGGTCTGTAGGGTCTTCCCTTATAAACTCTGAAAATTCTATCATTTTTACCTATACGTACCATCTCCCTCACCCAAACATTGATCTTGTCTTTCCTTGGGAGTCTGTTATTTACCCCTAAGAAAATGCTCATTGAATCTTCAAGGAAATGTCCCCTAATGAAGAGAAAAGAGAGGAATCCACATTTACTGTACTAGACGAGGTACCAGATACTTTACAGATATTCTCATAGCCACCTGATGGTAAAGAGGTAGTCTAAAAATAAAGAAACTGAAGTTAGGTGAGTTGTAAGGTTGAGATTCAAACCTAAGTGTGTCAAAGACATTTCCTTTCACCACTTGTGCTGGGCAATAGGCTTTGCCATTTTTTGAAAGCTCCAAAAAATAATGATCACCTGGATCTAGTATGGAGAAAACTAAGGCCTCATCCATGTCAGGAGGAAAAGACAATAGCGATGTCTGTCAAGCTTGCTGAAGGGGAGAATGGCGGCCGACACACCACGTGTCTCACATCTCTGCACGTCTATGTCACAGCCAGTTCTAGAGGTTTCCCAGGAAGATAGACAGGTACACCAGGGAATCTAGCTGTAAAGTCTGTAAACTAGAATGTGTGGGGAAGAATAGTTTTGCAAAAAGATGAGTTTGCATTTGTAGTTTGTATCTGAGAAAACCGGAAGTCAGGTGGTTAATCATTGTCTACTAGAGGCGAATCACAGCCAGTGCAGGTGAGAAGTTTGGGCCCTGAAATGACCAGTGCACTTTTGTGAATGCACTGGGGCAGCATACCAGCATCGTTTTTCAGACCAAAGTTGACACACTTAAATATGTGAATGTCATTCTCTGGAGTATCTCATTTAGGAGGAACCAGTTCACATGCCACACCACAGGCTGACTCACAGGGTCTTTCTGTCAAAGCGTGCGATGTGGCACATAAACGAGCTGTGAGAAATGGTGAGTTTTCTCTCTCTGAAGAAATAGGGACACTGGAAAGGGAGAGAAGGTAGTAAGCCAGCAGGCGGGAAAGCCACCTCCCCTTTGAATACGTGCATATAGCTTAGGTAGGTGGTGGACAACTCTGGAAGTGACATGTCTGATGGTGGCAGAGATGGTGGTCCTCACATGGGGTTAGTCAAGATATTCAGAAGGAAAGAGGCTGAATCTGGTCACAGAAAGCAAGAGAGGGAGAGGAAGAGGGAAGGGGAGGGGGAGGGGAGGGAGAGGGAGAAAGAAAGAAAGAGAGAGAGAGAGAGAGAGAGAAAGAAAGAAAGAGGAAGGAAGGAAGGGAAGGAAAAGGGAAGGAAGAGAGGAGGGAAGAAAGGAAGGACACTAAATGTCACCAAGGAGGCTGAGCAGGTAAAATATTTCCACTGGGTTTATCTGAACAGAAGAAAAGGGGGCCATCCACAACAATAAAAAACAGTGGATTTGAAGCCAGAGTTTGTAATAGACAAATTAAAGAAATCAGATCCTTGTGGAGAGTTTAGTGTGATCTCTAGATTCTAGAGCTCTGACTCTCAGCCTTACAATCATCTGGGAGTTTTCAGACCTACCAGTGCATGGACCCTTCCTCCAGAGATTCAGATTCAATTGGTCTGAAGTGGGGCCCAGGAATCGACATTTTTAAAAAGATCTCCAAGTTGTTCTAAGACACCACTCACTCTACACATGACTCAAAGGAGGTAAATTTTCAGGATTTCATGACAGAACTATGAAAATTTGGAGGAACTCAAGAGAGACATTTTTGGATTATTGATCCACACCATGTGCATCCTGATTTCTCACCAGCCTGTACTCTCAAGACCTGGCAGATGGCAGGGTAACTTCCATGCCTGAGGGCATCGCTCGAGGGCCCCTAGAAGTCCACTCATGGAACCATACTGGGTACAGGATTTCCAGAGTACATCAAGGCTGCGTTGACCTCATGACCAACCCAAAATTGTATCCCTGGTTCTTATAGTCTTTTTCTGGGCTTCATTGCTCCAATTCTTCATTTCTTACCCACCCCTGCCCGGTGTGTCAACTGAGGTATTTCCTCAGGGAATACTAAATATCTTTACTGTCGGCCTATCTTCATAATTAGGAAGATGAATTAGCAGCCCAAAGAAAGGAAATATCAATCATGCATTACAAAGCCCAATATTAAGTAAATTTTTGGCATGTCAGCTAAAGCTGATATCTTGGTTCCCTTCTTTGTCCGTCTCTTGAAAAGGCTACTTTTTTCTTTCAACCATCTTATCCTCCTAAATTTTCATTGACATCCAAAATGTGTTTAGTCCAAGAGTTCTGACATATTAATGAGAGAGTTTGTGGTTAATTGTAGCCAGGGACTAATGATTGACAACAATGCAAAAAAATCTTAGAAGTACTTAGAAGACAAAATAGATAATTAATTTTTTTTTTTTTTTGCTAGCTTGTCCGTAAATTAACCTACCACTGATTTCACCAATACATTTAAAGCCTGTAATCTGTGGTGTCCACGTAACTGAGTTTTATTAGGAAAATGTGAAGTTCATTCAATACATCAAGCACTGTTTTTTAAATTAATTTTTTAAAATGAGCATTTGTTGGTCATAAAACACAATGGGGAGGGAGAGAGGAAAAGAAAGGAGAGGGAGAAGAAAGGAGACACGATTATTTGGTTCTCTATTTTTTTTTTTT